>NW_026511957.1:2500-50213 GCF_027579735.1 Bombina bombina
GCAATGGCCGTCACTCCTCCCCGCTTTCTATCTGCCGCCCGGGATGCTACCGCCCGCCTTTAGGGTGTACCAACGCTCGAACCTTATGGGCCCCTCAGCCCGTCCAGACGAACACCAAGACAACACTGGGGGGAGCGGAAAAATATTAAACGCCCTGGCCTTACCCAAAGACGATAGGTTGACTAACCCTGTCCGGCCCCAGGGAGACTAAACTTAACTATTTACAATTAACTAATTGCCGCGGGAGAAAAAAGGGGGCTGGGTGGGTGGGAGAAGATTCCAGATGTTCCTGACAGAAAGAGGGCCTCAAACTCCCAGAATCCCCTTCTTATCTGTGAGTAAAACCCCTCCCTTAGATCTGCAACACTGTTGCAATCTAACCTACAGCTCCACACACACTCCTCCTCCCTGCAACCTTAACCCTTAAGACGCTCCAGGCTGATCAGGGCCCTGCACTTACATAAGGGAGTTAAAGGTTCAATGTCGTGCGGGTGCGGCAACTAACTTACATCCTAAATATACCATAAATAAAGACAAGACAACAATATGGAGGTTAAGACCATATAGGTCAATTTTATTAACGCGAGGCACTCCTTGACTGATTTAATTTAAAGCATCAAGGCCTTCTCCAAACTTTAAACTTTTCATTTACCCAGTACGGTAAATGACTATAATTCAAACTTAACTTTACTTAAACAGTTGAGCGGCAATGACTAAACCTAAATAACCCATATGAAGCGGGAAGCAGCCCCCCAGGCAAACGGAGACAAAGCAGATCCCGGCTACAACGCGGTACCAGATAGAAGGTTACATACTCGAGTTGTTCGGCCCTCTGCAACCCAGGAGGCGCTTTCCCCAAGCACGCGCCTGGGTACGTCACACCTCCTGCAATGGCCGTCACTCCTCCCCGCTTTCTATCTGCCGCCCGGGATGCTACCTCCCGCCACAAGAATACCAATCAACCTATTCTTGCCGCCAACCCTAACTGCAGGAAACACTACATTCAGTTACCTATTTCTAAATTACTGAACCTAAGGCCTTAGCTATATTGGAAATGAACATATCTAGCCCTACCTCTGTCAAATGAACCCCGTCCTTTTGATACAGGCTCTTATCCCCAGCCGAGATGTTGGAGTGCCTCACAACAAAACCTCCTAATTCCAAAACTACCTTGCCTATATCCCTATTCAACTTCTTGCGGACCCCAAATGCTGCCTTGTGACTCTCCATGTGCCTCCAATGCAATCTCGGAATGACACAGGACCACCCCACTTTCAGCCCTGGCAACCAGGCATGTAGCCACCTAATGTCCGCCCCCATGATACTGATCAACTCAAGGGTAGGCAATGCTCCTAGGTCATTGCCCCCAAGATGTAGAACCACGATGTCTGGACGACCCCACCTCCGGTGAGCCTCCTGGATAAGCCCTGGAAATTCCTGCCAGCATAGCCCTCTGCGCCCTAGCCATCTGATGGACGCCGGGAGGGGTGAAAGCCGAGGCGGCTCCCATCCGGGACTGCTAAAGCCCTTAACGATGCCCAATGAACAAAGGAGTGGCCGACTATCCAGATCTTTTTTGGGGCCCTGCCCCTACCTGAAAAGACACAACAATACGTTAACCACCAGCAAGGACCCCCACAAGTCCCGTCCCTGCGGCCACCCCCCTACTGACTCATTGGGAAGGGTCCCCCAGAGGCCGTACGTATGTCTTATAGCGCTGCGACTGCCACCTCCCCAGAGCCTTGATCCTATCTGCAGACCACCCCAATGCTGCGGCCGAGGTTGCTGCCCCCACTCTAAATGAATGGGGGGCTATCCGTGCCGGATCCAACCCTGCCCTCGCTGCCGCCTTCGCTAGCACCGATCTGAACTGAAATTTCGTTAACCCCAGCCCGTTCTGATGCATCAAGAAAGGGCCACCACCCACCGGGCGGCGCGCCACGAACTCAGATAACAGCACAACCGGGCATGCCCTGCAGTCGCCCAACTGTGGGAGATGCAGCCACACCCCTTTGCCGTCCTGATCGTTTTTTGATCTGGGGATAAACAACATTACCGACCCCTCCGATAACCTCACATGCTGCCACTGAACCCCCGCCTGTGGTGCCTTTCCTGATGGGGAAACCAATTCCCCCACCCTCAAAGCCCCGTGAAAGGCCAGCGCAAATGCTGCCCTAAACAGTGACACCTCATATGGATCCCTGCATACGTCAATCAGCGCCTGCAGCAACGCGAGAAGTTGAGACAGAGTGATGGGTTCCCTCATGTCCCTCCGTATCAATTCTCCTCGGCCCCAACCACGGACGGATTGTCTCACCAAGAAGGTCCCCGTCCAATCTTTCAGCTGGAAAAACTTACTAAAAAAGGATATAGCAGCCAGCTTCCCCTGCACGAGCGATTTCCTAATTGCCCGCTGGCGCAAGGAAACCAACCACTCTAACAGAGTTACCTGCGACGCCTGAGAGCATGACAGCTGCTTGAACCTGCAGAATGATTGCCACTCGCTCCAATGCCTCAGATACGTCCTCCATGTCGCTGGTGCCAGTGAGGCCCGGACTAGCGGGAGAACAGATTCCCATGGAACCCGAGCTGCCAGAGATAAGAAGGACAAGGCGTGCCGTGAGGAGATGCTCTAGGAGCCACCTTCCTAAATATCTCCCACTTCCCCCTAGACAATGCATCTGCCATCACATTATTTACGCCCGGCACGTGCTTAGCGGTGAAGCTAATGTTATACTGCAAGCAACGCAACACTAGTTGCCGTAGCAGCCTAACAACTCCTGGTGAAGTGGCCGATAAACGATTTATTGAATACACTACACTCTTATTATCGCACCAAAAGACCACGGCCCGGTTGGACAACCGAGTAGCCCACAGCTCAATCGCCACGATGATAGGGAAGAGCTCCAGGAAACACAGGTTCCTGGTCAGCCCAGCTTGGACCCATTCCCCTGGCCAAGCTTCCGCGCTCCAGTCTGCCCCCAGCATCGCTCCGTACCCCCCGGAACCTGCTGCATCTGTGAACAGGTGTAGCGACTGATTGGATTCAGGCTGTCTCTGCCAAATACATATGCCATTGAATTTGTCAAGGAACAGTTCCCACACCTGAAGATCCTTCTTCATCTCCTCCGAGATGTGGATTCTTGCAGACTGCGGTTTGGAGCCCCCCAAACCTGCTTCCAACCTCCGATTGAAAACACGGCCCATGGGAATGACCCTCCCCGCAAAGTTCAACAAGCCCAAAAGGGCCTGCAATTCCTTCACAGAGATAGAAGGTGCCCGCATAGTCCTTCGGACTACTGCTTCCAACCTTTCTAACTTGTCCGCTGGCAATCGACAACGCTCCGCTATAGAGTCTATTTCGATTCCCAGGAAAGTCAACAGCATGCACGGGCCTTCCAACTTGTCAGATGCCAGAGGTACGCCAAACACACCCATGAGATGCACCGTGCCGCGCATTAGTTCCCCGCACTGCGTAGAATTTGGCGCCCCCACCAGCAGAAAATCGTCCAAATAATGGGCGATGGTGTCTGAACCAGTATATTGGGCTACTGCCCAATGGAGGAATGAACTAAATGCTTCGAAATATTCGCACGAAATCGAGCAACCCATAGGGAGGCATTTGTCCACGTAGTAATCCCCCCCGAAGCGGCACCCTATTAGTCGAAACGACTCTGGGTTGATGGGAAGGAGCCTGAAAGCTGACTCTATGTCGAGCTTTGCCATCAGCGCTCCCACCCCTGCCCTCCGGACAATGGCCACCGCCGAGTCAAACGATTGGTATTGAACCGAGCACAGCTCTGGTGGAATGGCATTGTTCACTGACCTCCCTTTCGGATACGAAAGGTGTTGAATCAAGCGAAATTTTCCCTTTTCCCTTTTCGGGACTACCCCTAACGGGGATACAACTAAACCCTCAATAGGCGGTTGCGGGAAAGGGCCCGCCATGCGACCCAGGCGGACCGCCTTATCCAGCTTTTCCTTCACCACCTCAGGAAGCTGGTAAGCTGATTTTAAATTGCGATGAACCCCTGAACCTTCCACCCGGCCCCCCACCGGGATAAGGAAACCCACCTTTAGACCAGACAGCAGCAAGCCTGCCACTGCCTGGTTCGGATACCTCGCAAGCCATGGTTCAAGGGCGCCCACCCTCACTGGGGTGGCCGCCCTTTCCAGTTGAGGCAGGCTTGCCTCCACCACGCTCTCCAGCCTCCCCCCCCTCCCCCTGGCCGGCACCCCTCTCCTACCTTGAGGGGAGAGGGATGCGGAGAGAGCGCTTCTCTTGGCTCCTCTCCGGGCCAGGCTGATACCTCCTCTGGCCAGGCCCCGACCGGAAGTCCCGCCCGCCGTGTGACCGGAAGTGGGCGGGGCCGCAACCGGGACCGGGACCAGGATGGAGGGCGCCGCCGCATCTGCGGCAGAAGTAAGTACCGGATTGGACCCGACCTCTTGGCCACGCTGGGGACATGGAGGGCCAGGGGGGCCATGCAAACCAGAGGTCCCAACGGGAAAGAGCGGTGAGGCAGCAGAAACTGGCGCGGCCTGCGCGGTAGGCCCATGATCCGGCCCACCGCTGCAAGCGCGCGCCACTGCACGGGGCCCCGCTTGTAAAGGGGGGGTAGGCCCACTTGAAGCCGCTGTGTGGCGGTAGAAGATGGCGCGGCACTCGGGGCAGGCCCGCGATCGGGCCCGCTACTGCATGCGCGCGCCGCATCCTGGGGGTAAATTGCAGGCTGATCGGCCGCAGGGTCCACCCCGGGCCCATCCGGTACCACTGCATGATCGGATGTGGCCCTGGGTGTCCCCCGAATCGGCAGTGTGGCGGTAGATTCCGGCGCCATCTGCGGGGTAGGCCGCAAATCAGGCCCACCCTCACAGACGAACGCCAGGCTCCGCGACCCCCCCAGGGGCAATCCGTCCCCATCCACGGTCACTAAGGGGATAACAGGGGGCCCAACTGGTCCGGTACTTGACTCGGGCACGGGGGGCCGACTAGGCCCCGTGCCGGATGCGAGACCGGATCCGTTAAAAACCGGGCCCAAAACGGCAGTGAGGGACTGCACCAGAGACCAGACGGCCTCCAGCTGTCCCTCCTGCAAGCCCAAAACTGCTGCTGCCTGTCCTGAACCCGTGGGGCCTGCTCCGCAAACCCCAGGGGTGTCCCCAGAAGTACTAGGCCCAAATGAAGGGCCTGGGCCTAACCTAACTAAGCCTGACCCCCCAGCCTCCTCTAATGGCCTGCCCCCTAATCCACTCCCCCCTGCCTGGGAAACTCCCACCTTCCTAGCACTTGAGGGTAATTGGGCCTGGAGGGAACGATGGCCTAGCCTCAGGGATGAGCCCTGAGGCCTAGGTGAAGGGGGAACAATATCCTGATCACTTATCTCTTTTTCTCTATCCACAGGTGTCCTTCTCCCAGAAGATGAAGCCTCATCCCTGAACCGCAATGGAGGGAGCGAAGACCTGCGAGACCTGTCCATGATGACAAAGAAATTCTCTCAGCTAACTGCAGCAGAAGATTCCAGATGTTCCTGACAGAAAGAGGGCCTCAAACTCCCAGAATCCCCTTCTTATCTGTGAGTAAAACCCCTCCCTTAGATCTGCAACACTGTTGCAATCTAACCTACAGCTCCACACACAATCCTCCTCCCTGCAACCTTAACCCTTAAGACGCTCCAGGCTGATCAGGGCCCTGCACTTACATTCTAATTTTGATGCTGTGTTGTAAAAATAACCATATGCCCAGAATGTGTTCCAGAGACTGGGTAGGTGTAAGAGCTTGGTGCTGTAATCTGTATAATAAACTATGGATAAGTCTAAATTATACTATTACTTTCAAATGGGTGTGTTTTGATTGCAGAACTGAGTGGGCGGAGCAGTTGAACAGTAGGTCGTCAATACTCCAGTAACCCGCTTGCTTGCTCTGCTGCAAAGTGTCCCTGAAATTTTTTTGGAAATGTTGGCAACTATGCCTTACACAGGCTGGCAATAGTGGCACGCTGGCCTTGCAACTAAAATTAAATAACAATAGCAGACTGATGTAAAAGTTTTTTTGTTTTAAATTTACACTAATGTTCCCTTAGGCCCTTACACAGGCTGGCACTAGTGGCACGCTGGCCTGGCAACTAAAACTAAATAACAATAGCAGACTGATGTAAAACTTTTTTTGTTTTAAATTTACACTAATGTTCCCTTAGGCCCTTACACAGGCTGACACTAGTGGCACTCTGGCCTGGCAACTAAAATTAAATAACAATAGCAGACTGATGTAAAAGTTTTTTTTAAAAAAATTTACACTAATGTTCCCTTAGGCCCTTACACAGGCTGGCACTAGTGGCACGCTGGCCTGGCAACTAAAATTAAATAACAATAGCAGACTGATGTAAAAGTTTTTTTTTTTTTAAATTTACACTAATGTTCCCTTAGGCCCTTACACAGGCTGGCACTAGTGGCACGCTGGCCTTGCAACTAAAATTAAATAACAATAGCAGACTGATGTAAGAGTTTTTTTGTTTTAAATTTACACTAATGTTCCCTTAGGCCCTTACACAGGCTGGCACTAGTGGCACGCTGGCCTGGCAACTAAAACTAAATAACAATAGCAGACTGATGTAAAAAGTTTTTTTGTTTTAAATTTACACTAATGTTCCCTTAGGCCCTTACACAGGCTGACACTAGTGGCACTCTGGCCTGGCAACTAAAATTAAATAACAATAGCAGACTGATGTAAAAGTTTTTTTTAAAAAAATTTACACTAATGTTCCCTTAGGCCCTTACACAGGCTGGCACTAGTGGCACGCTGGCCTGGCAACTAAAATTAAATAACAATAGCAGACTGATGTAAAACATTTTTTGTTTTAAATTTACACTAATGTTCCCTTAGGCCCTTACACAGGCTGGCACTAGTGGCACGCTGGCCTGGCAACTAAAATTAAATAACAATAGCAGACTGATGTAAAAGTTTTGTTTTTTTTTAATTTACACTAATGTTCCCATAGGCCCTTACACAGGCTGGCAATAGTGGCACGCTGGCCTGGCAACTAAAATTAAATAACAATAGCAGACTGATGTAAAAGTTTTTTTTTAGAAAATTTACACTAATGTTCCCTTAGGCCCTTACACAGGCTGGCACTAGTGGCACGCTGGCCTGGCAACTAAAACTAAATAACAATAGCAGACTGATGTAAAAGTTTTTTTGTTTTAAATTTACACTAATGTTCCCTTAGGCCCTTATACAGGCTGGCACTAGTGGCACGCTGGCCTGGCAACTAAAACTAAATAACAATAGCAGACTGATGTAAAAGTTTTTTTGTTTTAAATTTACACTAATGTTCCCTTAGGCCCTTACACAGGCTGGCACTAGTGGCACGCTGGCCTGGCAACTAAAACTAAATAACAATAGCAGACTGATGTAAAAGTTTTTTTGTTTTAAATTTACACTAATGTTCCCTTAGGCCCTTACACAGGCTGGCACTAGTGGCACGCTGGCCTGGCAACTAAAATTAAATAACAATAGCAGACTGATGTAAAAGTTTTTTTATTTTAAATTTACACTAATGTTCCCTTAGGCCCTTACACAGGCTGGCACTAGTGGCACGCTGGCCTGGCAACTAAAATTAAATAACAATAGCAGACTGATGTAAAAGTTTTTTTATTTTAAATTTACACTAATGTTCCGCTTAGGCCCTTACACAGGCTGGCACTAGTGGCACTCTGGCCTGGCAACTAAAACTAAATAACAATAGCAGACTGATGTAAAAGTTTTTTTGTTTTAAATTTACACTAATGTTCCCTTAGGCCCTTACACAGGCTGGCACTAGTGGCACGCTGACAAGTGTTAGAAGTGAGTGTTTGCGCTAACTGTTATCCTAAATGCCTAGTTAAAAAAACTACTCCTCCTCATTAGTTTAGAAAATGTGAGTGGTAAAATTAAAAAAGTGGTAACTGGCGCTAATGGTAAAAAAGCTAGGATAACACTACCATTAGAGTGAGTGTTATATTAATTTACGGCTATCCGTTAAGTGAGAGAGAATTAAAGATAAGTGAATCGTGAAAATTAATCTTGAGTGCTCTAGTAGGAATTGAGCGTAAGATATTTTTATCCTAATATTATCCTTCTGTTAATTAACTAATGACAAATAAAAACAGTGTATCAATTCCTATTTGGATATAGTGACAATGTGTGATAAATCATGAAATGTGATAAAGTTTTCACCTATTTGACATCGTTAATACTGATGTTGGTATAATAAGAAAAATGTTACGTGTATACGTATAATGTTGTAAGCAATTGAGGTCTATATATGTAGATAATAAGTAGCAGATTAAGTAGCAAATAATAAATATCTGTGACAATATTACTATATAAAATATTTAATACTAATAAAAAAATCAATAAAACATCAATAAATGTTATTATTAGAAAAACATTTAAAACACTAGGGACGTCTCCCTTGCAATCAGTGGTTCCTGTCGACAATAGTTTGCTCAGCAGCAGTTAACTGAACATTGTGGGTAGTATATACTACAATGTTACTGCATACGATAAAAAGTCACAATGGCATAAATAGTAAGGTACCTTACTGGTGTCTGTGTTGTAGAAGCTGGTGGACCGGCCGTGTGTTAATTCTTTTTGCCTTTGTTCACGATTCACTTATCTTTAATTCTCTCTCACTTAACGGATAGCCGTAAATTAATATAACACTCACTCTAATACTAGTGGCACGCTGGCCTGGCAACTAAAATTAAATAACAATAGCAGACTGATGTAAAAGTTTTTTTTTAGAAAATTTACATTAATGTTCCCTTAGGCCCTTACACAGGCTGGCACTAGTGGCACGCTGGCCTGGCAACTAAAATTAAATAACAATAGCAGACTGATGTAAAAGTTTTTTTGTTTTAAATTTACACTAATGTTCCCTTAGGCCCTTACACAGGCTGGCACTAGTGGCACGCTGGCCTGGCAACTTCAAATTAAATAACAATAGCAGACTGATGTAAAAGTTTTTTTTTTTAAATTTACACTAATGTTCCCTTAGGCCCTTACACAGGCTGGCACTAGTAGCAGGCTGGCCTGGCAACTAAAATTAAATAACAATAGCAGACTGATGTAAAAGTTTTTTTTTAGAAAATGTACACTAATGTTCCCTTAGGCCCTTACACGGGCTGGCACTAGTGGCACGCTGGCCTGGCAACTAAAATTAAATAACAATAGCAGACTGATGTAAAAGTTGTTTTTTTTTAAATTTACACTAATGTTCCCTTAGGCCCTTACACAGGCTGGAACTAGTGACAGGCTGGCCTGGCAACTAAAACTAAATAACAATAGCAGACTGATGTAAAAGTTTTTTTGTTTTAAATTTACCCTAATGTTCCCTTAGGCCCTTGCACAGGCTGGCACTAGTGGCACGCTGGCCTGGCAACTAAAACTAAATAATAATAGCAGACTGATGTAAAAGTTTTTTTTAAGAAAATTTACACTAATGTTCCCTTAGGCCCCTACACAGGCTGGCACTAGTGGCACGCTGGCCTGGCAACTGAAATTAAATAACAATAGCAGACTGATGTAAAAGTTTTTTTTTTTTAAAAATTACACTAATGTTACACCAGATATAAGTGTTGGAAAAAAGAGCAATTAATCACAGTATATGATGTTGGCCTGACACACAGGCCTGATAGAAAATGAAATTAGATTACACTAGCAACATGATGTAAAAGTTTTTTTTTTTTTAAATTTACACTGATGTTAACCAGATATCAGTGGTGGCACAGAATAATTAATCACAGTATATGCTGTGAGCCTCACGTACAGGCTGACAGGCAGGGAAATGCAAATAAAATTACAAAAACAAACAAACAAAAAAAACACTGAAGTTCTAGCCCTAAAAAGGGCTTTTTGGGGTGCTGTCCTTACAGCAGAGATTAGATGAGTCCTTCAGGACTGTAGTGGACACTGAATACACTAGCCTAGCTATCTATTTCCCTATAAAATCACCAGCAGCAGCACTAAACCTCCTCTCATTAAGAATGCAGGATCGTAATGAATCTAAAATGGCTGCTGCCCAGGAGCTGGGAGGGTCTGAGAGGGAGTGGCTGCTGCTGATTGGCTGAAATGTGTCTGCAGACTGTGAGATACAGGGTCAAAGTTTCCTCAATGATGACGGATAGGGGGCGGATCGAACATCGCATATGTTCACCCGCCGCGGCGTACGCGAACAAGCTAAGATCACCGGGAACTGTTCTCCGGCGAACTGTTCGCGACATCACTAATTAAGACATGACCATTTTAAATCCCGGCAACATGTGGTTACGAACCTAGGGGAAGTGCAGGTAGTAGCAGGAGGCTTCAGCAACTACCTTCAGCATTCAATGAGACTGGAAGGACCAGACCTGTAGCTACTAGGTGAATCCCTTACAGTTTGACACTTTGTCAAATGGATATTGTCCAAGAACATTGCTAACTTATATTGATGTTGACCTTTTGCTATTCTCCTAACCACAGAGTTTTGTCTAATTTGGGATACTAAAGACTTAAGACACATGATAGGAGTTGTAACAAGGAATATCACTGTCTCCTCCTTTTCCATATTTCAAAGTAGTCTGACAATATGTTGCTTATTCAAATTTTAGCAGTTGGAAAAAAATACAATGATATAATTTGCTGAATATACTGTACAGGTCTGGGAACCCTGCTGGCGGGCCGATTGGCCACAAATGTGCAGGGGCAGCATTGCACAAGCATTTCACTAGAAATACTTGTGCAATGATAAATGCAGACAGCGTATTATGTTGGCATTTATCGATGTCGGGCGACATGATCCACTACAGCGGATCCTGTGCGTCTGACATTTGTTAAATCTACCCCTAAGTCTTAGAACCCATTTATCAAGCTCCGAACAGAGCTTGAAGGGCCGTGTTTCTGGCGAGTCTTCAGACTCGCCAGAAACACAAGTTATGGAGCATCGGTCTAAAGACCGTTGCTCCATAACCCTGTCCGCCTGCTCTAATGAGGCACACAGGAATCGCCGTAAATCAACCCGATCGAGTATGATCGGGTTGATTGACACCTCCCTGCTGGCGGCTGCGAGTCTGCAGGGAGCGGCGTTGCACCAGCAGCTCTTGTGAGCTGCTGGTGCAATGCTGAATACGGAGAGCGTCTGTCGGCAATGTCTGTCGGACCTGATCCGCACTGTCAGATCAGATCCGACAGACATTTCATAAATAGGCCCCTTAGTATTTCTTGAGATAAGAGATCATACATCACTATGAAGAAAAGCACACTATCTGCTATTACTAGTTACCATGACAAGGTATTTTCCTTTTTAGGTCAAGTTCTAGCAATAATGTCTCACCTATCCTTCATTGAAAAGCTATATACGGTGCTGATGGTTAAACAAGTGGTATGCACTATTGATGATTCTATGATGTAGGATGAATAGTGAAGCCCCTGGTCTAAAGGTACCTCCATGAGTCATCAAGTCACTAGTTTTTATTGTGTAAAGTTTGTGAGAATACACGAGCCATTACTTATGAGAATTCCACCCTTGCCCAATAAGAGGAGACAAAGATTCCCAAAACTCCAACAGCACTTTAAACCCTCCCACATCACTTGTAAACTAGTCTTATCTTTGCTTCCACAGGAGGAAGGGGAAGAATTAAGGTACTCCAGATGTTCTTCTGAGTGGGGGGTTCTCAAACCGATAAGAGGCCCATTGTCCCCTCAGATATATGCTAATTATATTTATGTTTTATATATATATATATATATATATATATATATATATATATATATATATATATATATATATATATATATATATATATATATGTGTGTGTGTGTGTGTGTGTGGGTTTTAGAAAATTGGGTAGTGGAACAATTACATCCAATGAGGAGTTAATCACAAACCTACCACAGGTGTCATGGGGAAAGGTCCCTTAGCCTCCTCTGCTGTCAGGTGTACAGCAGTGGATTGGCTATCTACTGGAAGCAGTCCTTTGTTGCAGATAATAAACCCAATAGAATGGGTGCTTAAGTGACAGTGTTATAATTTGTTGGCACTCACATAGCCTACAGACTATTAATAAGTACTTATAGTTTAAGTACATGATAGCCAGTGGACATTTAACACATACCTTTTTCTCATATATTTATAGGGGAAGTTTTGTATGGTAGCAAGGACCTTCTGGTTTAAATCCTTATTTTAGCAGGGACTGGTTATTTTCAAGTTTGTTGTATTATTTTTTTTAGCTGGTGTCTTTTTTTATTGCGCTTAAAGGGATCTACCAATAAGCCACCAATTAGCAAGCACTATCCATGGTTCTGAACCAAAAATGGGCCGGCTCTACATGCATTCTTATCGCCTTATCACAAGTTCTTCAGTTTGTGTCGACTTCTTTGACATGTGTCGTCTTCTTTTTGCGTATGCAATTTTTTTTTGCGTGCATAGGTTTTGTGTCTCATAGTGGTAGTTAGCGTGCTCTGGCTTGTTAGCATGAGTCAACTTCCTTTTTCATACTCAAGAGGTTGTGTATTTGGGCTGACTCTATTATTCCCCTCTGCATTCCCGAACTGAGTCAGGATAGTGCATGTCGCTTATATTTTAGCGCAGGTTTTTATTATTTTCCAGCTGCATTATTTAGATGCTTTTGCTGCTGCATAGCACCATTCTATGTGTGCTTGGCTGTCCTAGGTGCGTGGAGGGGTAAGATTTTTATTACTGCAAGAGCTACTATATTTTTTGGGTGTGTATATTTATAATGAGATGTTCTCTGCTTATGTATTTACTTGCCCCTTTTGCTTTATTTTCTTGTTTAAATCCATGACTGTTTGCCTGACACATTTATTTCTTTTCTGTGGTTCCTTGTCTATGATTGTTCTGCATGACGGAGCGTACTGGAACTGTCCCCACTACTTTACATGATGATTTCTTAGAAGCTAGATCCACTGAACACTTTCTTACTAATTCTAAGGGCTCCTTTTATCAAAGGTTACACTTTCAATTTTTCTTATCAATGTGTAACTTTAGACACATTTTTCACATTTCAAAATTACTAATCAGTTAACGGTCTCAAAATGCTGCCCAACTCATCACTGTCGAATGTTATTCATTGAGGTTGGATTAAATTAATCTCTGTAGGTATTTTATGTGTAGCGACCATCAGTCTGCCATGTTTCAAAGATATCAAACAGTCAAGTTGATCATTCTCTCATCTAATGACGCCACAAATCCATAAACTCAGAATTTGTGAATACCATAGAAAGCAATGAGGAATAAAATACTACCTTAAAGTAAACAATGGGAGTGTATAAAAAGGTAAATATCAACTTTGTTTTTTTATACTTTTCTTTAACCTACACGTGTATATTTGCTCTTGTATATTGCTCTGAAAAACATGAATATATTTATGCTCATGTTTAGCTTCAGCATCCTTCTTAGATGCAGAAGATAGAACATGGAAACTGAGAACCAAACATGGACAGGACAATTCAATAACCACCAAGAAGTCATTTTAGAGTATCCAGGGTTTCCGTTCCTCGCTCCCGATTAAATGGCCTTTTTTGAAACAAAAATTCATCTAAGATTCCATTTTAACAGAAAATCTATTGTTCATTGTTGTTTGGTATTGCTGAGAAATATGGATCAGGTGGTTTCAATTAAATTTATTTAGAATGTTATCACAATAACTTAACTTAATTGTATCATTAACGTGCCCAAAGTTATCAACAGTTCTCTGTAACTTGCATCGGATTAAATACATAGAGATAATAGGAGTGGAGCGACGTGGATTGATCAAGGATGGTTCGGGGCATATTTGGAGATAAGAGAGCAAATAAAGTTGGTAGTTAAGCTGTTGATTGTTTTATAGGTTGGGATTAATACTTTGAATTATAGTCTAGATGTGTAAGGGGGGTCAGTGTAGAGACTGGCAGAGCAGCTGATGACGATCAGAGACTTAGGTGTATGAGTCTAGTTGAAGCCTTCATGATAGATTGGAGAAGGAAGAGGCAATGGGGCCTATCTATCAAGCTCCGAATGGAGCTTGATGCCCCGTGTTTCTGGCGAGCCTGCAGGCTCGCCAGAAACAGCAGTTATGAAGCAGCGGTCACAAAGACCGCTGCTCCATTACCTGTCCACCTGCTCTGAGCAGGCGGACAGACATCGCCGGAAATCAACCCGATCGAGTACGATCGGGTTGATTGACACCCCCCTGCTGGCGGCCCATAGGCCGCGAGTCTGCAGGGGGCGGCGTTGCACCAGCAGCTCTTGTGAGCTGCTGGTGCAATGCTGAATACAGTGAGCGTATTGCTTGCCGTATTCAGCGAGGTCTGGCGGACCTGATAAATGGGGGCCAAAGTTTGTGTATTTTTGTAGTTTCTCGAGAAAAGAAAGGTTGAATTCTTTAAATGCTGCATAGGTATGCATGGCAGGACTTGGTAAGAGCTTTAATATGTAGAGTGAATGTGAGTTCATAGGCACGTGTGACCCCAAGTCAGCAATAATCTGAGCATTGACTTTGGTAGTGGATGGAGGTGCAGGCGGATATCGAAGGGAGGTAAAGATTGAAAACAGCTATCTTGGGTTGGAGGTGTCAGTTGACACGAGGGATAAGAATTGGATTTGTATGGCTAAGGGCAGATTTGTAATCTTTGAAGATTAATTTATAATGCAGGAAATCAGCAAGGGTGCATGAAGTTCTCTGCATTTATATAATATATAAGTATATAATAATTGTTTAAGATGAGCTACTTAACTGAATCTAATTAAAAAAAACAGAGATCCAAGTAATTATTGGATTTTTAAAGTCACAACTTGAATTTCATTTGTTATCGTGTTTAAATGTCAGCCTAACAAGGATGCACTTCTTGTAAGTCACTGTGACTCAGCGCTCTGGTGCTGACTGTGCTACATTTGTCTGTTTCTTTGCCCTGGTTTCGCTGGCAGTTTGCCCCTCTGAGCATCCAGGTAGTGGTGGTCTGTAGGTAGTTCTTCTTTAAAATATTGGGCTCTTCACTCATTTCTGGAGGAGACAGTTCTAATGTTTCGCAGCAAACGATCTCTGCTGGAGATGAGCAGGATATTTTGATTTATTAGAAGCGTATTTTGAGTGAAGACAGGTTGGCATAGAATTAAAGTGTAACATTATTGTTTACATATAGCTGCCTAACATCTAGATTACAAGTTTTGCGCTATAGAGGGTTGTGAAACGAACGCAAAAAGTTGTGTTATTTTACCCTACATAGAGCTGCCATTACAAGTTTCTGTAAAGCCTCCTTGTACGTGCGATATGGTGGCGATGAGCTCCATACCGCACAAAAGCCAAGGGCTGCTTTGACGTGCTCGTGCACGCTTTCCCCATAGACATAAATGGGGAGAAGGTGTTAGAAAAAAAACTAACACCTGAAGTGGGAATGGCGATCGCCATAATGCAACCCCATTGATGTCTATGGGGGAAAAAAAATACATTTAAACCTAACACCCTAACATAAACCCCAAGTCTAAACAACCTTAATATGCTGCCCCCGACATCACGTACACCAAAATAAAGTTATTAATATCTAATATGCCTCTCCTGACAATGCCCCACTAATAAAAGTTATTAACCCCTATTCCGACGCTCCCTGACATCGACACCATTAAATAAAGTTATTAACCCCTAAACCTCTAGCCTCCCACATCACTGCCACTAAATAGACCTATTACCCCTAACCTGCCATTCCTTCTCATCGCAATAAAATAAATTTTGTAGGGCATTGCCCCAAAAAAATCAGCTCTTTTACCTGTAAAAATATACAAAGACCCCCCAACAGTAAAAACCCCCACCTAACAAACCCCCCAAAATAAAAAACCTAACTCTAACAAAAATACAAGATACCCATTACCCTAAAAAGGGCCTTTAAATGGGCATTGCCCTTAAAAGGGCATTTAGCTCTTTTGCATTGCCCTGAAAAGGGTATGTAGCTCTTATAAAAAAGCCCAAACCCTAATCTAAAAAAAAACCCACCCAAAAAAAGTTTAAAAAAAACTAATACTAACCCCCGATGATCCACTTACATTAATTTTTTGTAATTTAGTATTTGTTATTTTTTGTAATTTTAGAAGTACATTTTTTTAGTAGTTTTTTTTTAATGTGTAATTTATGTTATTTTATTTCTAGTTATTTTCATTTTAGTATAATAGTTATGTTAGGTTTAATTGTTAGTTTAAACTTAGTTTTTTTTTTAAATTCACAGGTAAGTTTTTATTTATTTAAGATAGGGATATTATAATTTTAATTTAAAGTTAGGGGGTTGTTAGGTTTAGGGGTTAATAGTTTAATTGAGTTTTTTGCAATGTAGGGGACTGGCGGTTTAGAGGTAATAGGTTTATTTAGTGGCGGTGATGTGGGAGGCCAGAGGTTTAGGGGTTAATAACTTTATTTAGTGGCGGCAATGTTGGGGAGCGGAGGAAAAGGGGTTAATAACTTTTATTAGTGGGGGCGTTGTCGGGAGCGGCAGATTAGGGGTTAATAACTTTATTTCGATATCGGTGATGTCGGGGGAAGCAGATTAGGGTTGTATAGACTTGGGGTTTATGTTAGGGTGTTAGGTTTAAACATAATTATTTAATGGGGTTGCGTTACGGCAATCTCCATTCCGCGCTTCAGGTGTTAGTTTTTTTTTCTAACACCTTCTCCCCATTAATGTCTATGGGGAAAGCGTGCACAAGCACATCAAAGCAGCCATTGGCTTTTGTGCGGTATGGTGCTCATTGCCACCATATCGCATGCACAAGGAGGCTTTTCAGAAACTTGTAATGGCGGCGCTGTGTAGGGTGAAATAACACAACTTTTTTGTGTTCGTTTCGTACCCTCTACTGTATAGCGCAAAACTTGTAATCTAGATGTTAGGCAGCTATATGTAAACAATAATGTTACACTTTAATTCTATGCCAACCTGTCTTCACTCAAAATACGCTTCTAATAAATCAAAATATCCTGCTCATCTCCAGCAGAGATCGTTTGCTGCAAAACATTAGAACTGTCTCCTCCAGAAATGAGTGAAGAGCCCAATATTTTAAAGAAGAACTACCCACAGACCACCACTACCTGAATGCTCAGAGGGGCAAACTGCCAGCGAAACCAGGGCAAAGAAACAGACAAATGTAGCACAGTCAGCACCAGAGCGCTGAGTCACAATTGTTTTTATTTTGGATAATTTCGTTTGTAATTTTTTTGTAATTTTAGAATTACATTTTTTTAGTAGTATTAGTTTTTTTTAATGTGTAATTTAGTTTATTTAATTTGTAGTTATTTTAATGTCAGTATAATAGTAATGTTAGGTTAATTGCTAGTTTAAACTTATTTTTTTTTTTATTTCACAGGTAAGTTTTTATTTATTTTAAGATAGCGATATTGTAAGTTTAGGGGTTAATAGTTTCATTTAGTTTTTTGCTATGTGGGGGGACTGGCGGTTTAGGGGTTAATAGGTTTATTTAGTGGCAGTGATGTGGGAGGCCAGAGGTTTAGGGTTTAATAACTTTATTTAGTGGCAGCGATGTCGGGAAGCGGTGGAATAGGGGTTCATATCTTTATTATAGTGTTGGCGATGTTGGGGTGCAGGGGAATAGGGGTTAATAACTTTTATTAGTGGCGGCAATGTCGGGAGCAGCAGATTAGGGGTTAATAAGATTGGGGGTTAATAAGTTTAATTTAGTGTTTGAGATGCTGGAGGGCGGTGGAATAGGGGTTAATAGGTAGTTTACATGTTTCGTGCATGCACACATGCGCTTCATCAGAGACTCTGATGAAGCACATGTGCGCATCCACGAAATGCATCATTCCGTCTTTTGCATGTCACCCTGTGTGATTACTTGGCTATGCAAATAAATTGAACTCTGTTGCAGCTTGTGGCTTCAGTTTGGTAGGTTTTTTTGCTGTTTATACCCCCAAGTTAACCCCAATTACATCAAATAAAAAAAGACTACCTTAGAAATAAATTAATAAAAAATTAAAAAAATTTAAAAAATTCTAACATACTATAAAAAATAATCTAACATTACTTTAAAAAACTAAGATTAAATTAAAATAAAAAATCAAATTTAAAAAAAAAAAAAAAAATTATAAAAACTAAATTAAACAAAATTATCCAAAATAAAAAAATGTAATCCTAATCTAATAACACCTATAGACATGAAAAAGTCCCCCCGCAAAATAGAAACACACTAAACTACCAATAGCCCTTAAAAGGGCCTTTTGTAGGGCATTGCCCTAAAGCGACCAGCTCTTTTACCAAAATAAAGTACCAATTACCCCCTAAAAGTAAACCCCCCAAAATAAAAAAACCTAAGTCTAAAATATCTAAAAAATACTAAGCTACCCATTGACCCTAAGGGTGCATTTGTATGGGCATAAATCAGCTCTTTTGCTGCCCATTAAAATAAAAAAGCCCTAATCTTAAAAAAAAACAAAAACAAAAACAAAAAACAACCTAAGTCTAACCCCAAAATTGGTACTCACCAGTCTGGCGGTGAAGGTCTTCTTCCAGGTGGCTCCATCTTCATCCAACATGGGGACATCTTCTATCTTCATCCGGAGCAAAGGTGACACGGGACGGCGGTGGCCAAAGAGCAGAAACGGTGGCCACGCAGGCATCCAGCGTAGAGGATCCTCTACATGTGATCACCGCTGCACACTGAAAATTGAATGCAAGGTACCTGTTTTATATATGGGGTACCTGGCATTCCTATTGCCTGAAATGTCCAAATCAGCCAATAGGATGAGAGCTACTGAATCATGCTGGCTGATTTTAACAGCCAATAGGATTTCAGTAGCTCTCATCTTATTGGAGTTCAGGAATGATGAGTACCTATTTTAGGGTAGACTTTTTTTTTAGATTAGGGCTTTTTTATTTTAATGGGCAGTATTTTTGCACTGAATATGTGAAACTGACTGGCAATGCCGGTTTTATGTTAGTTTAGGAAGTAAAAACTATTGGCTAGATTATGAGTTTTGCGGTAAGCTTAAAAAGCAGCGTTAGCCGGTCCTAACGCTGCTTTTTAATGGCCGCTGGTATTACGAGTCTTGCAGGTACAGGTGTACCGCTCACTTTTTTGGCCAGACTTGGCAATAACGCAAATCCACTTACGTAAATTATGTATCCTCATTTTTCAATGGGACTTGCATAGCACCGGTATTATGAGTCTGACAAAAAGTGAGCGGTAGACCCTCACCCGCAAGATTCCTACCGCAATTTAAAGTCAGTAGTTAAGAGTTTTACACTACAAAGCCATAGCATAAAAATCTTAACTAAGGTGCTCAAAAGTACACTAAACACCCATAAACTACCTGTTAACCCCTAAACCGAGGCCCTCCCGCATTGCAAACACTAGAATAAAAAAATGTCACCCCTAATCTGCCTAACCGGACATCGCCAGCATTAAAATAAATATATTAACCCCTAAACCGCCACACTCCCACCTTGCAAACACTAGTGAAATATTATTAACCCCTAATCTGCCATCTCTAACATCGCCGCCAGATACCTACATTTATTAACCCCTAATCTGCTGCCCCCAACGTAGCTGCCCCTATACTAAATGTATTAACCCCCAAACCTAAGTCTAACCCTAACCCTAACACCCCCTAACTTAAATAGAATTACAATAAATCTAAATAAAAATTTATATTATTACCTAACTAATTCCTATTTAAAACAAAATACTTACCTGTAAAATAAACCCTAAGCTAGCTACAATATAACTAATAGTTACATTGTATCTAGCTTAGGGTTTATTTTTATTTTACAGGCAAGTTTGTATTTATTTTAACTAGGTAGAATAGTTATTAATTCGTTTTTAACTATTTACTAACTACCTAGCTAAAATCAATACAAATTTACCTGTAAAATAAAACCTACAAAAAGTTACACTAACACCTAACACTACACTACAATTAAATAAATTACAAAAATTAAATACAATAAACTACATTAAATAAAATTAGCTAAAGTACAAAAAACAACAACACTAAATTATAGAAAAAATAAACAAATTACAAGATATTTAAACTAATTACACATAATCTAATAGCCCTATCAAAATAAAAAAGCCCCCAAAATAAAAAAAAACATAGCCTAAACTAAACTACCAATAGCCCTTAAAAGGGCCTTTTGCGGGGCATTTCCCCAAAGAAATCAGCTCTTTTTCCTGTAAAAAAAAATACAACAACTCCCCCAACAGTAAAACACAAAACCAAACCCCCCAAATAAAACACTAACTATAAAAACCTAAGCTCCCCATTGCCCTGAAAAGGGAATTTGCGCCCAAAAGCCCTAATCTAAAAATAAAACCCACCCAATAAACCCTTAAAAAAATCCTAACACTACCCCCTGAAGATCTAACATCCATCCTCAATGAAGCCGGGAGAAGTCCTCAACAAAGCGGCAAGAAGTCCTCAACGAAGCCGGGAGAAGTCCTCAACGAAGCGGCAAGAAGTCCTCAATGAAGCTGGGAGAAGTCTTCATCCAAGGCGGGAGAAGTGGTCCTCCAGATGGGCAAAAGTCTTTATCCAGAAGGCATCTTCTATCTTCATCCACCTGGCGTGGAGCATCCACGACTAACAACGAATGAAGGTTCCTTTAAATTACATCATCCAAGATGGCGTCCCTTCAATTCCGATTGGCTGATAGAATTCTATCAGCCAATCGGAATTAAGGTAGAAAAAATCCTATTGGCTGATAGAATCAGCCAATAGGATTGAACTTCAATCCTATTGGCTGATCCAATCACCCAATAGGATTGAGCTTGCATTCCATTGGCTGATTGGAACAGCCAATAGAATGCGAGCTCAATACTATTGGCTGATTCCATCAGCCAATAGGATTTTTTCTACCTTAATTCCGATTGGCTGATAGAATTCTATCAGCCAATCGGAATTGAAGGGACGCCATCTTGGATGACTTCATTTAAAGGAACCTTCATTCGTCGTTAGCCGTGGATGAAAGAGGGTGCTCCGCGCCGTATGTCTTGAAGATAGAAGATGCCGTCCGGATGAAGACTTCTGCCCATATGGAGGACCACTTCTCCCACCTTGGATGAAGACTTCTCCCGGCTTCATTGAGGACTTCTTGCCACTTCATTGAGGACTTATTCCCGCTTTGTTGAGGACTTCTCCCGGCTTCGTTGAGGATGGATGTCGGATCTTCAGGGGGTAGTGTTAGGATTTTGAAGGGTTTATTAAGTGGTTTTTATTTTTAGATTAGGGCTTTTGGGTGCAATAGAGTTAACCGCCCTTTTAAGGGCAATGCCCATCCAAATGCCCTTTTCAGGGCAATGGGGAGTCTAGGTTTTTATAGTTAGGGTTTTATTTGGGGGTTGGTTGTGTGGATGGTGGGTTTTACTGTTGGGGGGGTTGTTGTATTTTTTTTTACAGGAAAAATAGCTGATTTCATTGGGGCAATGCCCCATAAAAGGCCCTTTTAAGGGCCATTGGTAGTTTAGTTTAGGCTAGGGGTTTTTATTATTTTGGGGGGCTTTTTTTTTTGATAGGGCTATTAGATTATGTGTAATTAGTTTAAATATCTTGTAATTTGTTTATTATTTTCTGTAATTTAGTGTTGTTGTTTTTTGTACTTTAGCTAATTTTATTTAATTTAGTTAATTGTATTTAATTTAGGTAATTTATTTAATTGTAGTGTAGTGTTATGTGTAAGTGTACTTTAGGTTAGGTTTTATTTTACAGGTACTTTTGTATTTATTTTAGCTAGGTAGTTATTAAATAGATAATACCTATTCAATAACTATTCTACCTAGTTAAAATAAATACAAACTTGCCTGTAAAATTAAAATAAACTCTAAGCTAGCTACGATGTAACTATTAGTTATATTGTAAATATCTTAAGGTTTATTTTACAGGTAAGTATTTAGTTTTAAATAGGGATTATTTAGTTATTAATAGTAATTTTTATTTTTATTTATTGTAATGATATTTAAGTTAGGGGATTTTAAGGGTTAGGTTTAGACTTAGGTTTAGGGGTTAATACATTTAATATAGTGATGGCGATGTTGGGGGTGGCAGATTAGGGGTTAATAAATGTAGATAGGTGGCGGCGATGTTAGGGATGGCAGATTAGGGGTTAATAATATTTAAGTAGTGTTTGTGCAGCGGTTTAGGAGTTAATATGTTTATTATAGTGGCAGCGACGTTGGGGCGGCAGATTAGAAGTTAATAATTATAATGTAGGTGTCGGCGATGTCAGGGGGGCAGATTAGGGGTTAATAAGTGTAAGATTAGGGGTGTTTAGACTCGGGGTTCATGTTAGGGTGTTAGGTGTAAACATAACATTTATTTCCCCATAGGAATCAATGGGCTGCGTTAGTCAGCTGTACGCAGCTTTTTCGCAGGTGTTAGACTTTTTCTCAGCCGGCTCTCCCCATTGACTCCTATGGGGAAATCGTGCAGGAGCATGTACAACCAGCTCACCGTTGACTTAAGCAGCGCTGGTATTGGAGTGAAGTGTGGAGCAAAATTTTTCTCTACGCTCACTTTTTATCTGTTAACGCTGGGTTTGTAAAAACCTGTAATACCAGCGCTGTATGTAAGTGAGCAGTGAGAATAAACTGCTTGTTATCCCTGCAGCCCTGTACCGCAAAACTCGGAATCTGGCTGAATATGCAGTGCCGTATATGTGATCGCTCACTTCAACTAAAAACTGGCATAAAAACTTGCATATTTATTCTTGCCCCAGATCTTCACAATGCTTGGTGTCTGAATGTAAGTAGGGAGATTATTGTCTCTGAAATGATGCAACAATAGACAAGTAAGGCTTTAGTATGCAATCTGGCAGTTTAAAGAAGAGTTTTACCAATGGCACATATAGAGCACTTGATTTGGAGGATAAAACTGTTTAAAAGCCTTTTTGGAGGCATCATATTGGTATATTAGCCATGTTTCTTCCAAGAGGAACAGCACCAGATTTTATATCTGGGACCTCTCTCCACCTGAATGAGATTTGGTGACAATTACCTTGCTCTGGTGTTCCCTTACAATATCAATTGTTGCCAGAATGTATCATGGCCACAGGAGCACTTCCTCTCTGACCTGCCTGCTAGAGTACTTCCTTCCCATTTTATCATTTAAAATAACATTATATGTGTTTTTAGTTTATTTCCTGACTCTGTTTGGATGTACATTTGATGTTTTTCCTGAGCTTCTGTCTTGCTTTGGTTTACTTGAAACTTGCATATATGTATCCTTGTGAATATATTTTGTTTGTGCTGACCTCTGAGCCTGTCTTTGTATTGTGCTGTCATGACCTTTGCCACATATAAAGTGCTTACTTCAATTGTTTGTGCAGTTGCCACAAGATCTGTGGATATCCTAATTGCCATTACAAGCTATAATTTTGTTTGTGTAACAAACAGCAAACTGCTTCCCTGTCTGAGCATGCATCTTCTTAGTCTCAGGTGGAGTGCTGTTGTTTGGAATGTATTAAACTGGAATCAATAGCTGAGAGACTCAGCTCACCACAAACCCTTACTGAAGCAATGAACATTAGCACAGTGTTTCAACAGAGACCAGGTGGTGTAAGAAAGAAATGAGGCTAAACATAGTAGCTGAACTTTTTCAAGTACTTTAATCAGCTCCTACAAAACAAACAAAAATTAAGTATTAGGAAGTTACAGGCTCTGATATTCAAAGCATCGGCAGATGGATGAGAAACTGCCTTTCTGGTCTCATCAGCCTCGCAATCCTAAATATTTTTTTAAAAAAGGGGACGGACCTCAATGTGCCGACTTAAAAATGTTAGTATATTTATTAAGATCTCAGCAGTGCTCTCCAAATAATATGTCAGTATATGGCAGGGTTATAACACAATATATTTAATAATTGTCCTTTAAACTAAACCCAAAATTTGCATATACTAGAAACCATAAAATTAATATAAATTCCTGAATTCTTTATTATTAGTTAATATCTATGAACACATTGAAATATATTTGTAGGAACCAGAATATGAATCAATATTATACACGTTTAAAAACTATTAAAATATGTTATGCAAAGTTCATACACATTTACCTTATTCATAATAGCCTCCCAAATCAAAGTTGCATTTAAAATATCACAATGAGACTAAAATATATACTACTAAACATTCAGACAGGTACAATTTAAACAGTGCTTAGATAAACCATAGGACAATATATATATATATATATATACTCTAATTGAAACACCAGAAATTATATGTATATATATATATATATATATATATATATATATTCTATATTTTGCGCAGATAAATTACTTAGCATACAAAAGATAAACTTAACCCTATACAGGACTATGAATATAAGCTAAAATACAGTCTGCTCTCTTTCATCTATCAGTTGTAATTTAACTGTAGTGACTATGCATATATCTTATTTTAAATTATCACATGTAATTGTAATTTTTTTTTCTTTATACTTTACCCAGATAAACAATCGATATCCAATATTTCTCAACAGGAACAATATCACCTCAGAATACCAAAATTGGGTATTGTCGCATATGAATAATAAAAAGTAGCTGTTTGCTTATATAACTGTAGCAGTTATTCCTTCAGAGTTCAGCAAAAACTGTTTACCAGTCAAAGTTAACCAGAGTTAGCCAGCAGCAGCCTCAGCCTCCCTTCTCTCTCTATGCTTGCAGTTAAATCATCTGATCTCACCTCTCCCCTTTTTTGATCAGTACCCATCATTAGTGATGTCGCAAATTGTTCGCCGGCGAATAGTTCCCGGCGAACATAGCTTGTTCGCGTTCGCCCCAGCGGGCGAACATATGTGATGTTCGATCCGCCCCCTATTCGTCATCATTGAGTAAACTTTGACCCTGTATCTCACAGTCTGCAGCCAATCAGCAGCAGACACTCCCTCCCAGACCCTCCCAGCTCCTGGACAGCAGCCATTTTAGATTCATTCAGAAGCTGCTTTCTTAGTGAGAGGAGGGACAGTGTAGCTGCTGCTGATTTAATAGGGAAATTGATAGCTCGGCCATTGTATTCAGTGTCCACTACAGTCCTGAAGGACTCATCTGATCTCTGCTGTAAGGACAGCACCCCAAAAAGCCCTTTTTAGGGCTGCTTTTTTTTTTTTTTTTCTTGTGTAATCTAATTGCAGTTGTCTGCCTGCCAGCGTGTGTGTCAGGCTCACAGCGTATACTGTGCCACTTGCCCAGTGCCACCACTCATATCTGGTGTAACAGTAGTGTAAATAATTTAAAAAAAAAAACTTTTTTAACTGTGAAACATCAGTCTGCTAGTGTAATCTAATTGCAGTTGCCTGCCTGCCAGCGTGTGTGCCAGGCCCACTTGCCCTGTGCCACCACTCATATCTGGTGTAACAGTAGTGTAAATAATTTTAAAAAAAAAACTTTTTTGACTGTGAAACATCAGTCTGCTAGTGTAATCTAATTGCAGTTGCCTGCCTGCCAGCGTGTGTGCCAGGCCCACTTGCCCAGTGCCACCACTCATATCTGGTGTAACAGTAGTGTAAATAATTTAAAAAAAAAACTTTTTTGACTGTGAAACATCAGTCTGCTATTGTAATCTAATTGCAGTTGCCTGCCTGCTAGCGTGTGTGCCCGGCCCACTTGCCCAGTTCCACCACTCATATCTGGGGTAACAATAGTGTAAATAATTAAAAAAAAAAAAATAACTTTTTTGACTGTGAAACATCAGTCTGCTAGTGTAATCTAATTGCAGTTGCCTGCCTGCCTGCCAGCCTTTGTTCCAGGCCCACTTGCCCAGTGCCACCACTCATATCTGGTGTAACAGTAGTGTAAATAATTAAAAAAAAAAAAAAAACTTTTTTGACTGTGAAACATCAGTCTGCTAGTGTAATCTAATTGCAGTTGCCTGCCTGCCAACGTGTGTGCCCGGCCCACTTGCCCAGTTCCACCACTCATATCTGGTGTAACAGTAGTGTTAATAATTTTAAAAAAAACCAACTTTTTTGACTGTGAAACATCAGTCTGCTAGAGTGATCTAATTGCAGTTGCCTGCCTGCTAGCGTGTGTGCCAGGCCCACTTGCCCAGTGCCACCACTCATATCTGGTGTAACATTAGTGTAAATAATTTAAAAAAAAAAAACTTTTTTGACTGTGAAACATCAGTCTGCTAGTGTAATTCTAATTGCAGTTGCCTGCCTGCCAACGTGTGTGCCCGGCCCACTTGCCCAGTGCCACCACTCATATCTGGTGTAACAGTAGTGTAAATAATTTTAAAAAAGGGGCGTGGAGCCAACACTGGGACAGAGCGGTCACACAATCTCACGGCTCCGGCTAACTATTACTTTTAAAACTACATTGGACCGCTCAGACCAGCCCAATCTGCTACTTATAATTTGGCCAAAACCTTGAGACACTTATGTGAGAGAAAAAGAGGCTTGGAAACACTAGCGATCAAGGAAGCAGCATATTTTCTGAGCGGCCCTTGCGGGAGCGCCTCGTGGGGCAGCTACGCTTCAGGACCAAGAAGAGACCTAGCCAAAGAGACTGTGGATCTATACAAAAGCTAGTGGAGTGAGGTGGAACCAAGATGGAGCTCTACAGCAGCACTCTTTTGAATTCGATGCTCTGCCTGATGCGAGATCATTTTATGAGCCTTGAGGCCTGCGTGGAGACAGCATGGAGAGGAGTTGCGGAAATACATTTGCAATCTACTGCTCAAGCTCCCACCGCTGACCTAACTTTAATACCCGAAGTTGAAAAGATAGACCGGTAATCGGCATGCAAAGCACATATTGACCCTGGGCAGGATACAAATGCTCCACGGACACTTACTAATGACCTGACCCAACAATGTATAGAAACGCCATCCGTTATGGATACACCCAATTCCCCGCAGAGATGCGACACAGAAGTAGAGGGGACCGGAGTGAACTCTGTTTTTACTATGCTTCCAGCAATGGTCAGCCTCAGCAAAGATAGCATCTTGGAGGGATTTGCTGTACTGGGCAATATCGACATGTTTGCAGCAGGCTTTGGCAAGCTCCCACAACAAAAGAGGACTCAAGTACTATGGGGTGTCAGTAAATTGCGGCTTGGTATTGGGTGAAAATAACTGTAACATTGCATCACCTCACTGTCCCCTATCCTGCCCCAAAGACAGTGGTGAGCCGATCCTGCCAGGGACTTCACTTATTTCATCTTGTTTCACAGACACAGGTTTTTATGTTGATGATGGACGGTTGATTGCTGTATTCTCTTCACGCAAGTGTTTATTAGGTCTTTACTATAGGCAGTATTATTATTATTATTCTCCTCTATATAGAGCTCTAAAGAGGTGCAAACTGTTTATTATATTATGTGTTTATATCCTTTCTCTCATGCAAAGTTTCTATGCATGTTACACGGGAGCTGTTAACCCCTGAGCATGTCTGAACACATTGTACACACATATGGTGAGCCCCACGTTATAGATGTATGCCATACTATTATACTATTACTCATCTCTCATATTTATATGACAACACTTTAATGTTTGCTTTGCTATTTTTCATGTATCATGGCAGACCATTTTTTGAACTTGCTACCCTGCTTCACTGTAGATTAGTCATTTTATATATCCTAGTTGTTAGTGCATACACCAAACACTGTTATGGCCCCAGACTTTCTATATGGACAGAGGTCTATGTGGCTATCACATCTGGGCATGAACATAATACCTAGCAGTTTGTTTATATATCTTAGCCACTACTTTATTCTATTGAAATACTATACTCTATTATGATATCTACCAGCTAAGTCATTGTTTGGCCCTGACCATATTTATTGGGCGCATTGTAGTATCACTCTTTGTTTTTTACTATATCATATCTGCTCCCTACCAGAAGCTCACTTTGCTCAGTTATTATTACTCTTAAGATGGACACAAGTTAAAGTAGGTCTGCATCCTTTTACCCACTTCATAAGCAAAACTCTTGTATTATAGAGATTGGGACTACTCAAATTAATATGCTAAGGCTACAACTTATGATTGCAGCTTGAATAGGCATCTTAATTATCAAAGCTTCCCGCTGACTCATTCAACTATGTTTTATGTATGCTAACTAGATTGATTTCTGGGAAGATGATAATGTTTATATACTGTGTTATATCATATTTATAGGCTCCTTATTGTTTACACTCCTCGAGAGATTGTTAGAATTCCAATAATTCACTGTATAGTTTTCCCAAATTTACAAGCTCTCATACTGTATATATACTCATTGTGCTTGGGTGCAATTTGTGTGTGTGACTTCTTGCCGCCAGCGGCCGGGGCGGCGGGATGTTATAATTACCAAACAGCCTCACAAAATAGTTTTGGATATAGCTTTGCAATATAATACCGCCTGTAGCACATTAGCAATGCTCCAGCTCTTTATTGTGCACTAAGATTGTAGTTTTGTTTCCTATATTATATCAACAATCGGTGTATGATCTTGACAAACTCAGTCAATTTTAAGATTACTTATACTTGAGATTATATCTAGGAGTGCTTGAATCATACTGTTAACTCAAGCCTCTTCTATGCTCTTATCCCAGTTACCTCAGGTTGTCCCACCTTCTAGTGCAGGCTGGACCTGCATTCATATCTAGTTGCACAACGTCTCACCCTTAATATTATTACGAGTACTATATGGCTCTCCCTATTGGTTCCATAGGGAATTCCTAGGTTCTAGTATGTGGAATATAGCTCCTCCCCACAGACGTAAAGCCCTGTTTTATTACAAAATTATACTCCATGCCAAGATGCAGTGCTTTATCACATTGCCTCTCTAAATTCAGTGTCCTCATCATAACTATTGTATGTATGGCTATTATTGTGCACATCTTATTTGATATAAGTCCACTTATTACATTCAAATTCCCACCTCCCCCCCCCCCCCCCCACCATTACCATTACCCCCCATTAATACACCTCCCTGTATGGGAGATTTTACTAAGCGGTTTTTCTTGTTCATACCGCACCTTAGATATTTTACCATATTTACACATTGTACCACATTATTTAATAGAAAACGAGAACTGTTGATGTTGCTTTAAATACAACTCGTTAATATACTCTATCTATAGGACCACATAAAGCACCTACTGTATGTGTAATAATGAAAAGGAGGTTCCAATTTTCAGTCTAGTATTCCTTCCAATGTGAATCTTGCTTTTCTATATGGAAACCGTTTTATTGTGATGTATTATATCTGTGTTATTTTTGGTTTATCACCATGCATAAGTTGTATTGCTTTTTCCACAACCTCAATAAATTTTTTTATAAAAAATAAAAAAATAAAAAACTTTTTTGACTGTGAAATATCAGTCTGCTAGTGTAATCAAATTGCAGTTGCCTGCCTGCTAGCGTGTGTGCCAGGCCCATTTGCCCAGTGCCACCACTCATATCTGGTGTAACAGTAGCGTAAATAATAAAAAAAAAAAATTTGACTGTGAAACATCAGTATGCTAGTGTAATCTATTTGCAGTTGCCTGCCTGCCAGCGTGTGTGCCAGGCCCACTTGCCCAGTGCAACCACTCATATCTGGTGTAACATAAGTGTAAATAATAAAAAAAAAAAAACTTTTTTGACTGTGAAACATCAGTCTGCTAGTGTAATCTAATTGCAGTTGCCTGCCTGCCAGCATGTGTGCCAGGCCCACTTGCCCAGTGCCACCACTCATATCTGGTGTAACAGTAGTGTAAATAATTTAAAAAAAAAACTTTTTTGACTGTGAAACATCAGTCTGCTAGTGTAATCTAATTGCAGTTGCTTGCCTGCTAGCGTGTGTGCCAGACCCACTTGCCCAGTGCCACCACTCATATCTGGTGTAACAGTAGTGTAAATAATTTAAAAAAAAAACTTTTTTGACTGTGAAACATCAGTCTGCTAGTGTAATCTAATTGCAGTTGCCTGCCTGCAGGCGTGTGTGCCAGGCCCACTTGCCCAGTGCCACCACTCATATCTGGTGTAACAGTAGTGTAAATAATTAAAAAAAAAAAAACTTTTTTGACTGTGAAACATCAGTCTGCTAGTGTAATCTAATTGCAGTTGTCTGACTGCCAGCGAGTGTGCCAGGCCCACTTGCCCAGTGCCACCACTCATATCTGGTGTAAAAGTAGTGTAAATAATTAAAAAAAAAACTTTTTTGACTGTGAAACATCAGTCTGCTAGTGTAATCTAATTGCAGTTGCCTGCCTGCCAGCATGTGTGCCAGGCCCACTTGCCCAGTGCCACCACTCATATCTGGTGTAACAGTAGTGTAAATAATTTAAAAAAAATTTGACTGTGAAAAAATCAGTCTGCTAGTGTAATCTAATTGCAGTTGCTTGCCTGCAAGCGTGTGTGCCAGGCCCACTTGCCCAGTGCCACCACTCATATCTGGTATAACATTAGTGTAAATAATTAAAAAACAAAAAAAAATTTGACTGTGAAACATCAGTCTGCTAGTGTAATCTAATTGCAGTTGCCTGCCTGCTAGCGTGTGTGCCCGGCCCACTTGCCCTGTGCCACCACTCATATCTGGTGTAACATTAGTGTAAATAATAAAAAAAAAAAAAATAATTGACTGTGAAACATCAGTCTGCTAGTGTAATCTAATTGCAGTTGCCTGCCTGCTTAGCATGTGTGCCAGGCCCACTTGCCCTGTGCCACCACTCATATCTGGTGTAACAGTAGTGTAAATAATTAAAAAAAAAATTGACTGTGAAACATCAGTCTGCTAGTGTAATCTAATTGCAGTTGCCTGCCTGCCAACGTGTGTGCCCAGCCCACTTGCCCAGTGCCACCACTCATATCTGGTGTAACAGTAGTGCAAATAATTAAAAAAAAAAAAAATTTGACTGTGAAACATCAGTCTGCTAGTGTAATCTAATTGCAGTTGACTGCCTGCTAGCGTGTGTGCCAGGCCCACTTGCCCAGTGCCACCACTCATATCTTGTGTAACAATAGTGTAAATAATTAAAAAATAAAAGTTTTTGACTGTGAAACATCAGTCTGCTAGTCTAATCTAATTGCAGTTGCCTGCATGCCAGCGAGTGTGCCAGGCCCACTTGCCCATTACCACCACTCATATCCGGTGTAAAAGTAGTGTAAATAATAATAAAAAAAAAAAAAACTTATTTGACTGTGAATGTGAAACATCAGTCTGATAGTGTAATCTAATTGCAGCTGCCTGCCTGCCAACCTGTGTGCCTGCTCGACCACTCATATCTGGTGTAACAGTTGAGTAAATAATTTAAAAAAAAAAACTTATTTGACAGTGAAACATCAGTCTGCTAGAGTAATTCTAATTGCAGTTGCCTGCCTGCCAACGTGTGTGCCTGGCCCACTTGCCCAGTGCCACCACTCATATCTGGTGTAACAGTAGTGTAAATAATTAAAAAAAAAACTTTTTTGACTGTGAAACATCAGTCTGCTAATGTAATCTAATTGCAGTTGCCTGCCTGTCAGCATGTGTGCCAGGCCCACTTGCTCAGTGCCACCACTCATATCTGGTGTAACAGTAGTGTAAATAATTTAAAAAAAAAACTTCTTTGACTGTGAAACATCAGTCTGCTAGTGTAATCTAATTGCAGTTGCCTGCCTGCCAGCATGTGTGCCAGGCCCACTTGCCCAGTGCCACCACTCATATCTGGTGTAACAGTAGTGTAAATAATTAAAAAAAAAAAATTTGACTGTGAAAAATCAGTCTGCTAGTGTAATCTAATTGCAGTTGCTTGCCTGCTAGCGTGTGTGCCAGGCCCACTTGCCCAGTGCCACCACTCATATCTGGTATAACATTAGTGTAAATAATTAAAAACCAAAAAAAATTTGACTGTGAAACATCAGTCTGCTAGTGTAATCTAATTGCAGTTGCCTGCCTGCTAGCGTGTGTGCCAGGCCCACTTGCCCAGTGCCACCACTCATACCTGGTGTAACAGTAGAATAAATAATTAAAAAAAAAAAAACTTTTTTGACAGTGAAACATCAGTCTGCTAGTGTAATCTAATTGCAGTTGCCTGCCTGCCAACGTGTGTGCCCAGCCCACTTGCCCAGTGCCACCACTCATATCTGGTGTAACAGTAGTGCAAATAATTAAAAAAAAAAAAATTTGACTGTGAAACATCAGTCTGCTAGTGTAATCTAATTGCAGTTGACTGCCTGCTAGCGTGTGTGCCAGGCCCACTTGCCCAGTGCCACCACTCATATCTTGTGTAACAATAGTGTAAATAATTAAAAAATAAAAGTTTTTGACTGTGAAACATCAGTCTGCTAGTCTAATCTAATTGCAGTTGCCTGCATGCCAGCGAGTGTGCCAGGCCCACTTGCCCATTACCACCACTCATATCCGGTGTAAAAGTAGTGTAAATAATAATAAAAAAAAAAAAAACTTATTTGACTGTGAATGTGAAACATCAGTCTGATAGTGTAATCTAATTGCAGCTGCCTGCCTGCCAACCTGTGTGCCCGCTCGACCACTCATATCTGGTGTAACAGTTGAGTAAATAATTTTAAAAAAAAAACTTATTTGACAGTGAAACATCAGTCTGCTAGAGTAATTCTAATTGCAGTTGCCTGCCTGCCAACGTGTGTGCCTGGCCCACTTGCCCAGTGCCACCACTCATATCTGGTGTAACAGTAGTGTAAATAATTAAAAAAAAAACTTTTTTGACTGTGAAACATCAGTCTGCTAATGTAATCTAATTGCAGTTGCCTGCCTGTCAGCATGTGTGCCAGGCCCACTTGCTCAGTGCCACCACTCATATCTGGTGTAACAGTAGTGTAAATAATTTAAAAAAAAAACTTCTTTGACTGTGAAACATCAGTCTGCTAGTGTAATCTAATTGCAGTTGCCTGCCTGCCAGCATGTGTGCCAGGCCCACTTGCCCAGTGCCACCACTCATATCTGGTGTAACAGTAGTGTAAATAATTAAAAAAAAAAAATTTGACTGTGAAAAATCAGTCTGCTAGTGTAATCTAATTGCAGTTGCTTGCCTGCTAGCGTGTGTGCCAGGCCCACTTGCCCAGTGCCACCACTCATATCTGGTATAACATTAGTGTAAATAATTAAAAACCAAAAAAAATTTGACTGTGAAACATCAGTCTGCTAGTGTAATCTAATTGCAGTTGCCTGCCTGCTAGCGTGTGTGCCAGGCCCACTTGCCCAGTGCCACCACTCATATCTGGTGTAACAGTAGAATAAATAATTAAAAAAAAAAAAACTTTTTTGACAGTGAAACATCAGTCTGCTAGTGTAATCTAATTGCAGTTGCCTGCCTGCTAGCGTGTGTGCCCGGCCCACTTGCCCTGTGCCACCACTCATATCTGGTGTAACATTAGTGTAAATAATTAAAAAACAAAAAAAAATTTGACTGTGAAACATCAGTCTGCTAGTGTAATCTAATTGCAGTTGCCTGCCTGCTTAGCGTGTGTGCCAGGCCCACTTGCCCTGTGCCACCACTCATATCTGGTGTAACAGTAGTGTAAATAATTAAAAAAAAAAAATTTGACTGTGAAACATCAGTGTGCTAGTGTAATTCTAATTGCAGTTGCCTGCCTGCCAACGTGTGTGCCCAGCCCACTTGCCCAGTGCCACCACTCATATCTGGTGTAACAGTAGTGCAAATAGTTAAAAAAAAAAAAATTGACTGTGAAACATCAGTCTGCTAGTGTAATCTAATTGCAGTTGACTGCCTGCTAGCGTGTGTGCCAGGCCCACTTGCCCAGTGCCACCACTCATATCTGGTGTAACAGTAGGGTAAATAATTTAAAAAGAAAAAAACTTTTTTGACTGTGAAACATCAGTCTACTAGTGTAATCTAATTGCAGTTGACGGCCTGCCAGCGTGTGTCAGGCCCACTTCCCAGTGCCACCACTCATATCTGGTGTAACAGTAGTGTAATTAATAAAAAAAAAAACTTTTTTAACTGTGAAACATCAGCCTGCTAGTGTAAACTAATTGCCTGCCTGCTAGCGTGTGTGCCAGGCCCAGTTGCCGAGTGCCACCACTCATATCTGGTGTAAAAGTAGTGTAAATAATTAAAAAAAAAAAAACTTTTTTGACTGTGAAACATCAGTCTGCTAGTGTAATCTAATTGCAGTTGTCTGACTGCCAGCGAGTGTGCCAGGCCCACTTGCCCAGTGCCACCACTCATATCTGGTGTAACAGTAGTGTAAATAATTAAAAAAAAAACTTTTTTGACTGTGAAACATCAGTCTGCTAGTGTAATCTAATTGCAGATGCCTGCCTGCCAGTATGTGTGCCAGGCCCACTTGCCCAGTGCCACCACTCATATCTGGTGTAACAGTAGTGTAAATAATTTTAAAAAAATTTGACTGTGAAAAATCAGTCTGCTAGTGTAATCTAATTGCAGTTGCTTGCCTGCTAGCGTGTGTGCCAGGCCCACTTGCCCAGTGCCACCACTCATATCTGGTATAACATTAGTGTAAATAATTAAAAAACAAAAAAATTTTTGACTGTGAAACATCAGTCTGCTAGTGTAATCTAATTGCAGTTGCCTGCCTGCTAGCGTGTGTGCCAGGCCCACTTGCCCTGTGCCACCACTCATATCTGGTGTAACAGTAGTGTAAATAATTTAAAAAAAAAATTGACTGTGAAACATCAGTCTGCTAGTGTAATCTAATTGCAGTTGCCTGCCTGCCAACGTGTGTGCCCAGCCCACTTGCCCAGTGCCACCACTCATATCTGGTGTAACAGTAGTGCAAATAATTAAAAAAAAAAAATTTGACTGTGAAACATCAGTCTGCTAGTGTAATCTAATTGCAGTTGACTGCCTGCTAGCGTGTGTGCCAGGCCCACTTGCCCAGTGCCACCACTCATATCTTGTGTAACAGTAGTGTAAATAATTAAAAAATAAAAGTTTTTGACTGTGAAACATCAGTCTGCTAGTCTAATCTAATTGCAGTTGCCTGCATGCCAGCGAGTGTGCCAGGCCCACTTGCCCAGTGCCACCACTCATATCTGGTGTAACAGTAGTGTAAATAATTTTAAAAAAATTTGACTGTGAAAAATCAGTCTGCTAGTGTAATCTAATTGCAGTTGCTTGCCTGCTAGCGTGTGTGCCAGGCCCACTTGCCCAGTGCCACCACTCATATCTGGTATAACATTAGTGTAAATAATTAAAAAACAAAAAAAATTTTGACTGTGAAACATCAGTCTGCTAGTGTAATCTAATTGCAGTTGCCTGCCTGCTAGCGTGTGTGCCCGGCCCACTTGCCCTGTGCCACCACTCATATCTGGTGTAACATTAGTGTAAATAATAAAAAAAAAAAAAAAATTGACTGTGAAACATCAGTCTGCTAGTGTAATCTAATTGCAGTTGCCTGCCTGCTTAGCATGTGTGCCAGTCCCACTTGCCCTGTGCCACCACTCATATCTGGTGTAACAGTAGTGTAAATAATTAAAAAAAAAAATTGACTGTGAAACATCAGTCTGCTAGTGTAATCTAATTGCAGTTGCCTGCCTGCCAACGTGTGTGCCCAGCCCACTTGCCCAGTGCCACCACTCATATCTGGTGTAACAGTAGTGCAAATAATTAAAAAAAAAATTTGACTGTGAAACATCAGTCTGCTAGTGTAATCTAATTGCAGTTGACTGCCTGCTAGCGTGTGTGCCAGGCCCACTTGCCCAGTGCCACCACTCATATCTTGTGTAACAGTAGTGTAAATAATTAAAAAATAAAAGTTTTTGACTGTGAAACATCAGTCTGCTAGTCTAATCTAATTGCAGTTGCCTGCCTGCCAACGTGTGTGCCCGGCCCACTTGCCCAGTGCTACCACTCATATCTGGTGTTACAGTAGTGTAAATAATTTAAAAAAAATATATTTTTTGACTGTGAAACATCAGTCTGCTAGTGTAATCTAATTGCAGTTGCCTGCCTGCAGGCGTGTGTGCCAGGCCCACTTGCCCAGTGCGACCACTCATATCTGGTGTAACAGTAGTGTAAATAATAAAAAAAAAATATTTTTTGACTGTGAAACATCAGTCTGCTAGTGTAATCTAATTGCAGTTGCCTGCCTGACAGCGAGTGTGCCAGGCCCACTTGCCCAGTGCCACCACTCATATCTGGTGTAACAGTAGTGTAAATAATAAAAAAAAAAAATTTGACTGTGAAACATCAGTCTGCTAGTGTAATCCAATAGCAGTTGCCTGCCTGCTAGCGTGTGTGCCAGGCCCACTTGCACAGTGCCACCACTCATATCTGGTGTAACAGTAGTATAAATAATTTAAAAAAAAAAATTGACTGTGAAAAATCAGTCTGCTAGTGTAATCTAATTGCAGTTGCTTGCCTGCTAGCATGTGTGCCAGGCCCACTTGCCCAGTGCCACCACTCATATCTGGTGTAACAGTAGTGTAAATAATTTAAAAAAAAAACTTTTTTGACTGTGAAACATCAGTCTGCTAGTGTAATCTAATTGCAGTTGCCTGCCTGCCAGCGTGTGTGCCAGGCCCACTTGCCCAGTGCCATCACTCATATCTGGTGTAACAGTAGTATAAATAATTTAAAAAAAAAAATTGACTGTGAAAAATCAGTCTGCTAGTGTAATCTAATTGCAGTTGCTTGCCTGCTAGCATGTGTGCCAGGCCCACTTGCCCAGTGCCACCACTCATATCTGGTATAACATTACTGTAAATAATTAAAAAACAAAAAAAAATTTGACTGTGAAACATCAGTCTGCTAGTGTAATCTAATTGCAGTTGCCTGCCTGCTAGCGTGTGTGCCAGGCCCACTTGCCCAGTGCCACCACTCATATCTGGTGTAACAGTAGAGTAAATAATTTTTTAAAAAAAACTTATTTGACAGTGAAACATCAGTCTGCTAGTGTAATCTAATTGCAGTTGCCTGCCTGCTAGCGTGTGTGCCCGGCCCACTTGCCCTGTGCCACCACTCATATCTGGTGTAACATTAGTGTAAATAATTAAAAAACAAAAATAAATTTGACTGTGAAACATCAGTCTGCTAGTGTAATCTAATTGCAGTTGCCTGCCTGCTTAGCGTGTGTGCCAGGCCCACTTGCCCTGTGCCACCACTCATATCTGGTGTAACAGTAGTGTAAATAATTAAAAAAAAAAAAAAACTTATTTGACTGTGAAACATCAGTCTGATAGTGTAATCTAATTGCAGCTGCCTGCCTGCCAACCTGTGTGCCCGTCCCTCTTGCCCAGTTCGACCACTCATATCTGGTGTAACAGTAGAGTAAATAATTTAAAAATAAAAAACTTATTTGACAGTGAAACATCAGTCTGCTAGTGTAATTATAATTGCAGTTGCCTGCCTGCCAACGTGTGTGCCTGGCCCACTTGCCCAGTGCCACCACTCATATCTGGTGTAACAGTAGTGTAAATAATTAAAAAAAAAAAAATTTGACTGTGAAATATCAGTCTGCTAGTGTAATCTAATTGCAGTTGCCTGCCTGCCAGCGTGTGTGCCAGGCCCACTTGCTCAGTGCCACCAGTCATATCTGGTGTAACAGTAGTGTGAATAATTTTTTAAAAAAAAACTTTTTTGACTGTGAAACATCAGTCTGCTAGTGTAATCTAATTGCAGTTGCCTGCCTGCCAGCGTGTGTGCCAGACTCACTTGCCCAGTTCCACCACTCATATCTGGTGTAACAGTAGTGTAAATAATTTAAAAAAAAACTTCTTTGACTGTGAAACATCAGTCTGCTACTTTAATTCTAATTGCAGTTGCCTACCTTCCAACGTGTGTGCCTGGCCCACTTGCCCAGTGCCACCACTCATATCCGGTGTAACAGTAGTGTAAATAATTTAAAAAAAAAAACTTTTTTGACTGTGAAACATCAGTCTGCTAGTGTAATCTAATTGCAGTTGCCTGCCTGCCTGCCAGCCTTTGTTCCAGGCCCACTTGCCCAGTGCCACCACTCATATCTGATGTAACAGTAGTGTAAATAATAATAAAAAAAAACTTTTTTGACTGTGAAACATCAGTTTGCTAGTGTAATGTAATTGCAGTTGCCTGCCTGCTAGCGTGTGTGCCAGGCCCACTTGCCCAGTGCCACCACTCATATCTGGTGTAACAGTAGTGTAAATAATTTAAAAAAAAACTTTTTTGACTGTGAAACATCAGTCTGCTAGTGTAATCTAATTGCAGTTGCCTGCCTGCCAACGTGTGTGTCCGGCCCACTTGCCCAATGCCACCACTCATATCTGGTGTAACAGTAGTGTAAATAATTTAAAAAAAAAACTTTTTTGACTGTGAAACATCAGTCTGCTAGTGTAATCTAATTGCAGTTGCTTGCCTGCTAGCGTGTGTGCCAGACCCACTTGCCCAGTGCCACCACTCATATCTGGTGTAACAGTAGTGTAAATAATTAAAAAAAATAAACTTTTTGACTGTGAAACATCAGTCTGCTAGTGTAATCTAATTGCAGTTGCCTGCCTGCAGGCATGTGTGCCAGGCCCACTTGCCCAGTGCCACCACTCATATCTGGTGTAACAGTAGTGTAAATAATTAAAAAAAAAATCTTTTTTGACTGTGAAACATCAGTCTGCTAGTGTAATCTAATTGCAGTTGCCTGCCTGCCAGCTAGTGTGCCAGGCCCACTTGCCCAGTGCCACCACTCATATCTGGTGTAACAGTAGTGTAAATAATAAAAAAAAAAAAATTTGACTGTGAAACATCAGTCTGCTAGTGTAATCCAATTGCAGTTGCCTGCCTGATAGCGTGTGTGCCAGGCCCACCTGCACAGTGCCACCACTCATATGTGGTGTAACAGTAGTGTACATAATTTAAAAAAAAAACTTTTTTGACTGTGAAACATCAGTCTGCTAGTGTAATCTAATTGCAGTTGCCTGCCTGCCAGCGTGTGTGCCAGGCCCACTTGCCCAGTGCCACCACTCATATCTGGTGTAACAGTAGTGTAAATAATAAAAAAAAAAAAAAAATTTGACTGTGAAAAATCAGTCTGCTAGTGTAATCTAATTGCAGTTGCTTGCCTGCTAGCGTGTGTGCCAGGCCCACTTGCCCAGTGCCACCACTCATATCTGGTATAACATTACTGTAAATAATTAAAAAACAAAAAAAAAATGACTGAGAAACATCAGTCTGCTAGTGTAATCTAATTGCAGTTGCCTGCCTGCTAGCGTGTGTGCCAGGCCCACTTGCCCAGTGCCACCACTCATATCTGGTGTAACAGTAGTGTAAATAATTTAGAAAAAAAAACTTTTTTGAATGTGAAACATCAGTCTGCTAGTGTAATCTAATTGTAGTTGCCTGCCTGCCAGCGTGTGTGCCAGGCCCACTTGTCCAGTGCCACCACTCATATCTGATGTAACAGTAGTGTAAATAATTTAAAAAAAAAACTTTTTTGACTGTGAAACATCAGTCTGCTAGTGTAATCTAATTGCAGTTGCCTGCCTGCCAATGTGTGTGCCCGGCCCACTTGTCCAGTGCCACCACTCATATCTGGTGTAACAGTAGTGTAAATAATAAAAAAAAAAAAAAAGCTTTTTTGACTGTGAAACATCAGTCTGCTAGTGTAATCTAATTGCAGTTGCCTGCCTGCCAACGTTTGTGCCCGGCCCACTTGCCCAGTGCCACCGGCCCACTTGCCCATGTAACAGTAGTGTAAATAATTTAAAAAAAAAAACTTTTTTGACTGTGAAACATCAGTCTGCTAGTGTAATCTAATTGCAGTTGCCTGCCTGCCAATGTGTGTGCCCGGCCCACTTGCCTAGTGCCACCACTCATATCTGGTGTAACAGTAGTGTAAATAATAAAAAAAAAAAAAACTTTTTTGACTGTGAAACATCAGTCTGCTAGTGTAATCTAATTGCAGTTGCCTGCCTGCCAACGTTTCTGCCCGGCCCACTTGCCCAGTGCCACCACTCATATCTGGTGTAACAGTAGTGTTAATAATTAAAAAAACAAAACTTTTTTGAAAGTGAAACATCAGTCTGCTAGTGTAATCTAATTGCAGTTGCCTGCCTGCTAGTGTGTGTGCCAGGCCCACTTGCCCAGTTCCACCACTCATATCTGGTGTAAAAGTAGTGTAAATAATTAAAAAAAAAACTTTTTTGACTGTAAAACATCAGTCTGCTAGTGTAATCTAATTGCAGTTGACTGCCTGCCAGCGTGTGTGCCAGGCCCACTTGCCCAGTGCCACCACTCATATCTGGTGTAACAGTAGTGTAAATAATTTAAAAAAAAACTTTTTTGACTGTAAAACATCAGCCTGCTAGTTTAATCTAATTGCAGTTGCCTGCCTGCTAGAGTGTGTGCCAGGCCCACTTGCCCAGTGACACCACTCATATCTGGTGTAACAGTAGGGTAAATAATTTAAAAAGAAAAAAACTTTTTTGACTGTGAAACATCAGCCTGCTAGTGTAATCTAATTGCAGTTGACTGCCTGCCAGCGTGTGTCAGGCCCACTTTCCCAGTGCCACCACTCATATCTGGTGTAACAGTAGTGTAATTAATAAAAAAAAAAACTTTTTTAACTGTGAAACATCAGCCTGCTAGTGTAAACTAATTGCAGATGCCTGCCTGCTAGCGTGTGTGCCAGGCCCAGTTGCCGAGTGCCACCACTCATATATGGTGTAAAAGTAGTGTAAATAATTAAAAAAAAAACTTTTTTGACTGTGAAACATCAGTCTGCTAGTGTAATGTAATTGCAGTTGCCTGCCTGCTTGCGTGTGTGCCAGGCCCACTTACCCAGTGCCACCATTCATATCTGGTGTAAAAGTAGTGTAAATAATTTAAAAAAAAAAACTTTTTGACTGTGAAACATCAGTCTGCTAGTGTAATCTAATTGCAGTTGCTTGCCTGCTAGCGTGTGTGCCAGGCCCACTTGTCCAGTGCCACCACTCATATCTGATGTAACAGTAGTGTAAATTATTAAAAAAAAAACTTTTTTGACTGTGAAACATCAGTCTGCTAGTGTAATCTAATTGCAGTTGCCTGCCTGCCAACGTGTGTGCCCGGCCCACTTGCCCAGTGCCACCAGTCATATCTGGTGTAACAGTAGTGTATTTTTGACTGTGAAACATCAGTCTGCTAGTGTAATCTAATTGCAGTAGCCTGCCTGCCAACGTGTGTGCCCGGCCCACTTGCCCAGTGCCACCACTCATATCTGGTGTAACAGTAGTGTAAAATTTTAAAAAAAAAACAAAACTTTTTTGACTGTGAAACATCAGTCTGCTAGTGTAATCTAATTGCAGTTGCCTGCCTGCCAGCATGTGTGCCAGGCCCACTTGCAAAGTGCCACCACTCATATCTGGTGTAACAGTAGTGTAATTAATTTAAAAAAGAAGAATGTTTTTGACTGTGAAACATCAGTCTGCTAGTGTAATCTAATTGCAGTTACCTGCCTGCCAGCGTGTGTGCCAGGCCCACTTGCCCAGTGCCACCACTCAGTCATATCTGGTATAACAGTAGTGTAAATAATTTAAAAAAAAACAAAAACTTTTTTGACTGTAAAACATTAGTCTGCTAGTGTAATTCTAATTGCAGTTGAATGCCTGCCAACGTGTGTGCCCGGCCCACTTGCCCAGTGCCACCACTCATATCTGGTGTAACAGTAGTGTAAATAATTTAAAAAATATATATTTTTTGACTGTGAAACATCAGTCTGCTAGTGTAATCTAATAGCAGTTGCCTGTCTGCTAGCGTGTGTGCCAGGCCCACTTGCCCAGTGCCACCACTCATATCTGGTGTAACATTAGTGTAAATAATTAAAAAAAAAAAAAACCTTTTTTGACTGTGAAACATCAGTCTGCTAGTGTAATCTAATTGCAGTTGACTGCCTGCCAGTGTGTGTGCCAGGCCCACTTGCCCTGTGCCACCACTCATATCTGGTGTAACAGTAGTGTAAATAATTAAAAAATAAAAACTTTTTTGACTGTGAAACATCAGCCTGCTAGTGTAATCTAATTGCAGTTGCCTGCCTGCTAGCGTGTGTGCCAGGCCTACTTGCCCAGTAACACCACTTATATCTGGTGTAACAGTAGTGTAATTAATTTAAAAAAGAAGAATGTTTTTGACTGTGAAACATCAGTCTGCTAGTGTAATCTAATTGCAGTTACCTGCCTGCCAGCGTGTTTGCCAGGCCCACTTGCCCAGTGCCACCACTCAGTCATATCTGGTGTAACAGTAGTGTAAATAATTAAAAAAAAAACTTTTTTGACTGTGAAACATCAGTCTGCTAGTGTAATCTAATTGCAGTTGCCTGTCTGCTAGCGTTTTTGCCAGGCCCACTTGACCAGTGCCACCACTCATATCTGGTGTAACAGTAGTGTTAATAATTTAAAAAAAAAACTTTTTCGACTGTGCCACATCAGTCTGCTAGTGTAATCTAATTGCAGTTGCCTGCCTGCTAGCGTGTGTGCCAGGCCCACTTGCCCAGTGCCACCACTCATATCTGGTGTAACATTAGTGTAAATAATAAAAAAAAATAAAAAAAATTTGACTGTGAAACATCAGTCTGCTAGTGTAATCTAATTGCAGTTGCCTGCCTGCCAGCATGTGTTCCAGGCCCACTTGCCCAATGCCACCACTCATATCTGGTGTTACAGTAGTGTAAATAATTTAAAAAATATATATTTTTTGACTGTGAAACATCAGTCTGCTAGTGTAATCTAATAGCAGTTGCCTGTCTGCTAGCATGTGTGCCAGGCCCACTTGCCCACTGCCACCACTCATATCTGGTGTAACAGTAGTGTAAATAATTTAAAAAAAACAAAAACTTTTTTGACTGTGAAACATCAGTCTGCTAGTGTAATCTAATTGCAGTTGACTGCCTGCCAGTGTGTGTGCCAGGCCCACTTGCCCAGTGCCACCACTCATATCTGGTGTAACAGTAGTGTAAATAATTAAAAAATAAAAACTTTTTTGACTGTGAAACATCAGCCTGCTACTGTAATCTAATTGCAGTTGCCTGCCTGCTAGCGTGTGTGCCAGGCCTACTTGCCCAGTAACACCACTTATATCTGGTGTAACAGTAGTGTAATTAATTTAAAAAAGAAGAATATTTTTGACTGTGAAACCTCAGTCTGCTAGTGTAATCTAATTGCAGTTGCCTGCCTGCCAGCATGTGTTCCAGGCCCACTTGCCCACTGCCACCACTCATAGCTGGTGTAACAGTAGTGTAAATAATTTAAAAAAAACAAAAACTTTTTTGACTGTGAAACATCAGTCTGCTAGTGTAATCTAATTGCAGTTGACTGCCTGCCAGTGTTTGTGCCAGGCCCACTTGCCCAGTGCCACCACTCATATCTGGTGTAACAGTAGTGTAAATAATTAAAAAATAAAAACTTTTTTGACTGTGAAACATCAGCCTGCTACTGTAATCTAATTGCAGTTGCCTGCCTGCCAGCGTGTGTGCCAGGCCCACTTGTCCAGTGCCACCACTCATATCTGATGTAACAGTAGTGTAAATAATAATAAAAAAAAACTTTTTTGACTGTGAAACATCAGTTTGCTAGTGTAATGTAATTGCAGTTGCCTGCCTGCTAGCGTGTGTGCCAGGCCCACTTGCCCAGTGCCACCACTCATATCTGGTGTAACAGTAGTGTAAATAATTTAAAAAAAAACTTTTTTGACTGTGAAACATCAGTCTGCTAGTGTAATCTAATTGCAGTTGCCTGCCTGCCAACGTGTGTGTCCGGCCCACTTGCCCAATGCCACCACTCATATCTGGTGTAACAGTAGTGTAAATAATTTAAAAAAAAAACTTTTTTGACTGTGAAACATCAGTCTGCTAGTGTAATCTAATTGCAGTTGCTTGCCTGCTAGCGTGTGTGCCAGACCCACTTGCCCAGTGCCACCACTCATATCTGGTGTAACAGTAGTGTAAATAATTAAAAAAAATAAACTTTTTGACTGTGAAACATCAGTCTGCTAGTGTAATCTAATTGCAGTTGCCTGCCTGCAGGCTTGTGTGCCAGGCCCACTTGCCCAGTGCCACCACTCATATCTGGTGTAACAGTAGTGTAAATAATTAAAAAAAAAATCTTTTTTGACTGTGAAACATCAGTCTGCTAGTGTAATCTAATTGCAGTTGCCTGCCTGCCAGCTAGTGTGCCAGGCCCACTTGCCCAGTGCCACCACTCATATCTGGTGTAACAGTAGTGTAAATAATAAAAAAAAAAAAATTTGACTGTGAAACATCAGTCTGCTAGTGTAATCCAATTGCAGTTGCCTGCCTGATAGCGTGTGTGCCAGGCCCACCTGCACAGTGCCACCACTCATATGTGGTGTAACAGTAGTGTACATAATTTAAAAAAAAAACTTTTTTGACTGTGAAACATCAGTCTGCTAGTGTAATCTAATTGCAGTTGCCTGCCTGCCAGCGTGTGTGCCAGGCCCACTTGCCCAGTGCCACCACTCATATCTGGTGTAACAGTAGTGTAAATAATAAAAAAAAAAAAAAAAATTTGACTGTGAAAAATCAGTCTGCTAGTGTAATCTAATTGCAGTTGCTTGCCTGCTAGCGTGTGTGCCAGGCCCACTTGCCCAGTGCCACCACTCATATCTGGTATAACATTACTGTAAATAATTAAAAAACAAAAAAAAAAATGACTGAGAAACATCAGTCTGCTAGTGTAATCTAATTGCAGTTGCCTGCCTGCTAGCGTGTGTGCCAGGCCCACTTGCCCAGTGCCACCACTCATATCTGGTGTAACAGTAGTGTAAATAATTTAGAAAAAAAAACTTTTTTGAATGTGAAACATCAGTCTGCTAGTGTAATCTAATTGCAGTTGCCTGCCTGCCAGCGTGTGTGCCAGGCCCACTTGTCCAGTGCCACCACTCATATCTGATGTAACAGTAGTGTAAATAATTTAAAAAAAAAACTTTTTTGACTGTGAAACATCAGTCTGCTAGTGTAATCTAATTGCAGTTGCCTGCCTGCCAATGTGTGTGCCCGGCCCACTTGTCCAGTGCCACCACTCATATCTGGTGTAACAGTAGTGTAAATAATAAAAAAAAAAAAAAAGCTTTTTTGACTGTGAAACATCAGTCTGCTAGTGTAATCTAATTGCAGTTGCCTGCCTGCCAACGTTTGTGCCCGGCCCACTTGCCCAGTGCCACCGGCCCACTTGCCCATGTAACAGTAGTGTAAATAATTTAAAAAAAAAAACTTTTTTGACTGTGAAACATCAGTCTGCTAGTGTAATCTAATTGCAGTTGCCTGCCTGCCAATGTGTGTGCCCGGCCCACTTGCCTAGTGCCACCACTCATATCTGGTGTAACAGTAGTGTAAATAATAAAAAAAAAAAAAACTTTTTTGACTGTGAAACATCAGTCTGCTAGTGTAATCTAATTGCAGTTGCCTGCCTGCCAACGTTTCTGCCCGGCCCACTTGCCCAGTGCCACCACTCATATCTGGTGTAACAGTAGTGTTAATAATTAAAAAAACAAAACTTTTTTGAAAGTGAAACATCAGTCTGCTAGTGTAATCTAATTGCAGTTGCCTGCCTGCTAGTGTGTGTGCCAGGCCCACTTGCCCAGTTCCACCACTCATATCTGGTGTAAAAGTAGTGTAAATAATTAAAAAAAAAACTTTTTTGACTGTAAAACATCAGTCTGCTAGTGTAATCTAATTGCAGTTGACTGCCTGCCAGCGTGTGTGCCAGGCCCACTTGCCCAGTGCCACCACTCATATCTGGTGTAACAGTAGTGTAAATAATTTAAAAAAAAACTTTTTTGACTGTAAAACATCAGCCTGCTAGTTTAATCTAATTGCAGTTGCCTGCCTGCTAGCGTGTGTGCCAGGCCCACTTGCCCAGTGACACCACTCATATCTGGTGTAACAGTAGGGTAAATAATTTAAAAAGAAAAAAACTTTTTTAACTGTGAAACATCAGCCTGCTAGTGTAAACTAATTGCAGTTGACTGCCTGCCAGCGTGTGTCAGGCCCACTTTCCCAGTGCCACCACTCATATCTGGTGTAACAGTAGTGTAATTAATAAAAAAAAAAACTTTTTTAACTGTGAAACATCAGCCTGCTAGTGTAAACTAATTGCAGATGCCTGCCTGCTAGCGTGTGTGCCAGGCCCAGTTGCCGAGTGCCACCACTCATATATGGTGTAAAAGTAGTGTAAATAATTAAAAAAAAAACTTTTTTGACTGTGAAACATCAGTCTGCTAGTGTAATGTAATTGCAGTTGCCTGCCTGCTTGCGTGTGTGCCAGGCCCACTTGCCCAGTGCCACCATTCATATCTGGTGTAAAAGTAGTGTAAATAATTTAAAAAAAAAAACTTTTTGACTGTGAAACATCAGTCTGCTAGTGTAATCTAATTGCAGTTGCTTGCCTGCTAGCGTGTGTGCCAGGCCCACTTGTCCAGTGCCACCACTCATATCTGATGTAACAGTAGTGTAAATTATTAAAAAAAAAACTTTTTTGACTGTGAAACATCAGTCTGCTAGTGTAATCTAATTGCAGTTGCCTGCCTGCCAACGTGTGTGCCAGGCCCACTTGCCCAGTGCCACCAGTCATATCTGGTGTAACAGTAGTGTATTTTTGACTGTGAAACATCAGTCTGCTAGTGTAATCTAATTGCAGTAGCCTGCCTGCCAACGTGTGTGCCCGGCCCACTTGCCCAGTGCCACCACTCATATCTGGTGTAACAGTAGTGTAATTAATTTAAAAAAGAAGAATGTTTTTGACTGTGAAACATCAGTCTGCTAGTGTAATCTAATTGCAGTTACCTGCCTGCCAGCGTGTGTGCCAGGCCCACTTGCCCAGTGCCACCACTCAGTCATATCTGGTATAACAGTAGTGTAAATAATTTAAAAAAAAACAAAAACTTTTTTGACTGTAAAACATTAGTCTGCTAGTGTAATTCTAATTGCAGTTGAATGCCTGCCAACGTGTGTGCCCGGCCCACTTGCCCAGTGCCACCACTCATATCTGGTGTAACAGTAGTGTAAATAATTTAAAAAATATATATTTTTTGACTGTGAAACATCAGTCTGCTAGTGTAATCTAATAGCAGTTGCCTGTCTGCTAGCGTGTGTGCCAGGCCCACTTGCCCAGTGCCACCACTCATATCTGGTGTAACATTAGTGTAAATAATTTAAAAAAAAAAAAACCTTTTTTGACTGTGAAACATCAGTCTGCTAGTGTAATCTAATTGCAGCTGCCTGCCTGCCAACCTGTGTGCCCGTCCCTCTTGCCCAGTTCGACCACTCATATCTGGTGTAACAGTAGAGTAAATAATTTAAAAATAAAAAACTTATTTGACAGTGAAACATCAGTCTGCTAGTGTAATTATAATTGCAGTTGCCTGCCTGCCAACGTGTGTGCCTGGCCCACTTGCCCAGTGCCACCACTCATATCTGGTGTAACAGTAGTGTAAATAATTAAAAAAAAAAAAAATTTGACTGTGAAATATCAGTCTGCTAGTGTAATCTAATTGCAGTTGCCTGCCTGCCAGCGTGTGTGCCAGGCCCACTTGCTCAGTGCCACCAGTCATATCTGGTGTAACAGTAGTGTGAATAATTTTTAAAAAAAAACTTTTTTGACTGTGAAACATCAGTCTGCTAGTGTAATCTAATTGCAGTTGCCTGCCTGCCAGCGTGTGTGCCAGACTCACTTGCCCAGTTCCACCACTCATATCTGGTGTAACAGTAGTGTAAATAATTTAAAAAAAAACTTCTTTGACTGTGAAACATCAGTCTGCTACTTTAATTCTAATTGCAGTTGCCTACCTTCCAACGTGTGTGCCTGGCCCACTTGCCCAGTGCCACCACTCATATCGG
>NW_026511958.1:0-84748 GCF_027579735.1 Bombina bombina
ACGAGCACTCAGACAAAACATCATTCCACTGATTAATAAATACCCTATCCTCTGTCACAAAAGTAGGATATTTGTTTAACCTTAAACCTCTTGGTATTATATTAAGTTTAGTATAAACTTTCCAATGTCCAAATGTCCCATTTTAATTTATTTTCTTTTATCAAATTGGACTCCATTTCTTCAAATAATGCTGAATAGTTTCAGATATAGAGTGGAGGATAAGTTTACTTGGTTAACAGTAGATGTCCAATCACTCTACTCTTCAATACCACATGCAAGAGGATTACAAGCGATAGCTTTTTCATGAGAAAATATTATGGTAGCAATCCAGAGTATTGTGAGTTGTAGTAAGAGTCACAGATTTTCTTCTGAAACACAACTATTTTTCATTTGAGGGTTTTCTATCTTCAGGTATGTGGCACCGAATGGGGCAAAATTTGCGCCCTCATATGCCAACCTATTTTTAGGTTGGTGGGAGCGGTGCAGCAATTTAGATGGAACCCTTTCAGAGATAACATAGTTGTATACAAACCTTCATAGATGATTCTCTCATCTGGCAAGGCGATCATGAAACAATGAAAAAATTTGTAGGAGGCTTAAATACAAATGATGTGGTTTGAAATTCACTTTGGAATTTGATAGAAGCAGATCAATTATCTTGATGTCACACTTAGTGGAAATAATGGGGACTTGTTAGATCTACAGTTTACAGAAAGCCCAATCAGGAAATACATTGCTACATGCAGCAGTTGCCATCCAACAAGTACATTCAAAGGGATAGCAAAAGGACAGTATACACGATTGAAACAAAATTGTTCAGATGATAACAGCTATCATGAACAATCTACTTTACTACAGAAAGGTTAGAACAGAGGGGTTATCAGAAAAAATTGATAGAATCAGCCAAGCAGTCAGTAATGAAACTGAATCGCAGGATCTTCTTGGAAAAGGGAGAAGAGATACAAGAAAGAGAGATGAATCTAAAGATTTACTGTTTGTAACAACATATAGTAGTCAATATTCTAACATCTGTAATATAATTAGAAAACATCTCCCTTATTAAGAGCAACGATGGCCTACAGACATTAATGTTAAGGATTGCAATTTGCATACAAAAAATATGACATAGAAATATGGTATCCCCCACAAAATTACCTAGCAAGGAACTGACACAAAGATTCATCTTGGTTGACATCAAGAGGCATGTATAAATGTCATATATGAACTGTGTAGCCTGTGCAAAAGTAGACACAGGGACAAGTTTCATTTTCGACCTATACTGACAAGAGTACCAAAAACGCATGTGTATGAACTGTAGGTCCACGTTTATCATTTATTTGATTACTGCACAGAGTGTCAGAAACAGTATGTAGGTCTCACAATTAGGGAGGTGAGATCCAGAATAAGGAGCATCTTTCCTCCCATAAAATAGGGAAAGCTAGTACACCTTTGGTACAACATTTTGTCACAGTCCATAATAAAGACACTAGCAGTTTTCTCTGGACTGCTATAGAAAGGATACTGCCCCCCAGAAATGGTGGGATAGAGAGACAATCCTGGGTAAACAGGAAGTATTTTGGATTTTTAAGTTAAAAACCAGGGTCCCTAATGGTTTTAACTCTGACTATGACCTTAGAAATTTTTGGCAATGACAGTTAAGACTATCACAGATCATCATCACAATTACCTTGCACGATATTAATCAGGATATAAGTGCATGGCAGGCTTTCACTATACCTACATACATACTTTAGTTTACTCCATAAAATCAAACCAATCTAGTCATAGAGAATGTATACACACATTTGTAGAGATTGTGGGTACCTATCAAAGGACAAGTTTGATAAGATAAATAATGAGTATCTACATTTGTACTACAGGATTCAAAACATAGTTCCCAGTACCTTAGCCTATAGTGGTAGCTCAAAATAGAAGTTTCCCCAATTGATTATGTGCTGTAAATAGTACAGGTAGATGTAAAAAGTAAAGATGCAAAAAGAAGCTACTATTATTTATACACAGTAATAGGTCAATCCCCTATGTTAGGAAGAATTGGTATAAATAGTTATAATTAGTTTTAAATGATTGGTTAACTGATAGAATGGGATTGTAAAATTGTCATTATCCTTACTCTTTATTAACATTCTGTGTAAAAAGGGCACTGAAGTATAAAAGTTTTTACTTAATTGTTGCACTCTGTAAAAAGGGAACTTAAGGGTTAAACACTAGCAACTTATATAGTAGGTTTACAAGTGTTACTAGTTTACTAATCAAGTTGTAACCAATATGATTTGTCTGCTGCTTTTAAATATGTTAATTTTATTAAGTTAGACAGCAGCTTATGAGGACGGCTCTTGGAGCTGAAACATGTAAGGTTTTGTCAACAGACTTTCCTAAACTTTATTTCCATTGTTTGTGCCAAGCATTTGGAATATTTTACCAACACTAAGGTGTAAGAAAATGTTTAATTTTAAACTACCTGCTGCCGGTGCTCCTGAATTTCCACTTTGATTCTACATTGACTGTACAAATGACGGCAGAGATATACCTCTAATCTGTAGAGCAACCAATTTTCTAATTGTGACCCACGGCACACTAACAAGTAATTTGTATATATAAGTGTAAACTACACGTAACTTACAAGGTATTAATACCTAGCCATACTACTACTGTTGCAATACTCTATCACAGAGTACATATGGTACAATTTATTTTAGTATCCATATAATACTCAGTGAGGTAACAATATTAGTCACACTTCGACTGAATAGTGGCTCCTAATAGGTTTGGCCCCATTTTGCAGGGATTTTAGCCCACAGCAGATTACAAACATACCTTTACCATTAAGATTTACCACAAATCCTTTTAGGTGGGAGTTACTATCCATGATATCAATTCAGGATATGAATTTGTATCCACCCTTTTCACTACATTAGTTTGAAAACTACTTTTACTTGCTGCAACTGTTTTTATTGTGTGTAACCCTTTTTAAATAAAACTAATAAAGTTGATATATTTTAAAACCTATTTACACTAAGCCCATACGGAAGAGGGTAGAGTGCTTTTCCGGTTAGTATCCTGCCCATCTCTCTTGCTGGAATTGTTCTTGTTTATGTTTCTCTCTGATACTCAGCACCTATACACAATTACATAGTATAATTATATATTAGATTATATTCCATACATTTAAATATAGTGTTCCCTCAAAGTAACCAAAGTGTGCCATTTCTCATCTCTCAAATTTTAAATCCATAATAGTCCCTGTCACGTCTTGAAACCATCCAAGACAAATTTTGGATCACAAAACTCTGGGTCTACCCAAAATTGCTTTTTCACCACCTAACTGTCCGTAGATATTGCCCAACATAAACCCCAACAATCACTTAGATTTTGTCCTGAACCTCCAGGGAACTCAGATTATGAAGTTATAGCAGAGCATAGAGTATAGGATAGGAACTGGTGAGTCAGATAAAAAGCAGTGGAAGGCCATATTGTGACACAAGGGTCTTAGGTTTCAAAATCATGCTGTAAAATGTGATGTCTTGAATAAAAAAAAAACACATGCTATAAGAATTTCTGTTTGTAGGTCTGAAACTTTTTTGTTTATTAGATTACAATCACAAGCTTGGTATTAGGCCTCAGATCCTTGCTTTATACATGCAAGTCTATTCCTAAGGTCAGTAAATGGGTATAAATCACATTTTGACTTGTCCTTATTGTGTTTTTTCCAATCCTTTATAAGCAAATACACTAGATACCAAAGCCTAAATCTGTTACATTCTATGCAATGATTGTTTGACTACTTTAGTAGATCCTTTATGAATTTCCCAAATCAACCTCATCACAGGAGATAAGAGGTTAGTACATGGTGTTAAAAAAAAATGTCTTTAAGACTTCTTGCAATGACATGCTGCTGATATATACATTATATAACCAAAAGTATGTGAATACCCCTACTAATTATTGTGTTTAGGTGTTCAGACAACCCTATTGCTAACCAGTGCGTAAAGTCCAGCAAATAGCCATTAAATCTTTAGAGACAAGCATTGGCAGTACAATGGACCATACAGAAGAGCTTGGTGACTTTAAATGCAACATTGTCATAGGAAGTTATCTGTGCAACAAGTAGGTTCAAGTTTCTGTCCTACTAGATCTGCCCCAGTCAACTGTTAGTGTTATTATTGTAAAATGGAAGCATCTTAGAGCAACAACAGCCCAGCAATGAAGTGATAAATTGCCCCTGGAAGCAACATCAATACAAGAATTCTGCATTGTGAGCATTCATAGCCGAGCAGCTCTTAACAAGCCTTACATCAAGTATCGACTGGAGTGGACTTTGGATCAGTGGATACGTGTTCTCTTGAGTGATTATTCACATATCATTATCTAGCAGTTTGATGGAATATTCTGGGTTTAGTGTATGTTAGGAAAATTCTAACTATAGCAATACATAGTGCTTACTTCCAAGTTTAGTGGAGGAGGGATAAAGGTCTGGGGCTGTTTTTAGGGTTTGTCATAGGCTCCTTCCTTCAAGTGAAAGCTCATCTAAATGATAAAGAATACAAAGACATTTTAGACAACTGGGTTCTTCCAACTTTGAGGCAACAGTATGGGGAGAGCCCTTTCAAGCATACATGTGCCCCTGTGCACAAAACAAGGTCAATGAAGACATGGCTTGATGAGTTTGATGTGGAGAAACTTGAGTGGCATACACAGAGCCTTGAACTCAGCCTCAATGGACACCTTTGAGATGAATTAGAATACTTATTTTTATAAAGGCCTTCATGCCAAACATCGGTGCCAGACCTTAAAAATGCCCTTTTATTGAATGGGTGAAAATTACAACAGACACACTCCAAAAATGTGTGGAAAGCCTTCCCAGAAGGGTGGGCAACTCCATATTAATGGCTATGTTTATGGAACGGGATGTCCAACAAGCACATCATATAGATCTGATGGTCAGGTGTTCACTTTTGTTTGGTCATGTAGTGCATTTTGAATATAGAAAACATTAATATTATGCTCCTTTAATAATAAATGTCACATATTCACCACATAAAATGTAAGCAGCTCTTAATTTACTACACTGGTTATGAGCTTATCTACCATTGTTAACCTAGATTCCAGTGTTTTAAAGTTTACCATGAGAAATCATAATTTTGTAACTTAGCTTTACTGTTGATGTTCATACTAAATTTATTCCAATGCATTTGCATAATGATTGGTCAATATTGTTAGCATAAAATTTAGACTTACTAAATTTGAATTTGAAAAATGTTGTAAAACCTTTGTGTAACAGGAAACTTGCAGGCTCTTTGAAACCTATATGGATAAAAATAATAATCATCCAATAAGAAAGGATAACCTCATTATATATGGTTCAATATTACTGATTTGGACATTTTACTGAAGTTTGTAAGTCTTCTAACCAAGGCAATACAGTACATGTATACAATTAACCCTTTCATTTTTCTATTAAATTATGATAATCATTTTTACCATAACCAGTTGATTAAGAGCAATCATGAAAATCATGAACATTTTGATATTTACATTTTACATGTTTCTTAAAAGCGGGATATGTTCACAATTTAAATGGTTTAGTGAAACTAGAGAAAATAATGTATGTTAAAATATGAAATTATCAAGAAGCAGATTGACATATTCCCCACCAGAATGCCAAAATGTGCCCTGCAGAAATTATCAAAAATAATTTTCAAGACGTAAATTGGTGTAAAATGAGTAATTTTAAATGAAAACTATCAAGTTTTCGGATTGATTGGCATGGCTCTGAATTACAAAAAATGGGGTATTTTCCTAGGTAAATCTGTGAAAATGATTCTAATAGATGGTAAGGAACTGTGTAATTGTATACACAAATTTATATTACTTCTATAAATACTATTGTATTACAATTAGATATCCAAAAGAGGAATTAACCAATAGCTAATGTACATTTCAGAAATATTAACTTGGAATTCATTAAGGCAATATACAACATTACAATTTTACTTCTGCAATATATGTAAGGTCACTAATATATTTCCTGTAAAACCTCTTTATTAATATTAAACATTTCAACCTTTACTGATGACAAATATTGACTTATAGTCATTGAAAGGGACACAAAACCCACATTTTTTTCTTTAATTGTTCAGATAGAGCATACAATTTTAAATCTTTTTCCAATTTGCTTGGCTCTCTTAGCCTTTGTTGAAGGAACAGCAATGCACTATTGTAAGCAAGCTAAATACGTTTGGCTCTATTTACGAAGCAGTGTAATCTGCACCGATGCCCTTACGGGGTAGGTGAGCACATGGGAGCCTGCATCCAGGAATGTAAGAAGCAGTGATCATTAGAAATACCAGAGAGCTTGATTGACAGTGCTTTCTTTCTCGCAATTGGCCACGCAATAAAAGAGGAGGAAGGGCATTACACAATCATTGGAGTGTGTAATGATGCATATGGGACAGCAGACAAACAGATCCGCTGCCCGTATGCAGTAAAGGCATGTGGACAGCTTTTCAAATTGTGAAGCTGTCCACACGCCTTTTAATACATGGGGTTCATTGAGTGAACCAATGACAAAAGGCAGATATGTGCAGCCATGAACCAACAGCTCCCAGTAGCGCAATGCTGCTCGTAAGCTTATCTAGTTATCTGTTTTAACAAAGGATGCAAAAAGAACAAAGCAAACTAGACAATAGTAAATTGGAACGTTTAAAATTGCATGCTCTATCTGAATCATGGAAAATTTATTTTGAGTTTCATGTCCCTTTAACTTGAGTGAAATAGGAGTGAAATAATTACTAAAATACAATCATCTATATAATAAAATGGATACATATGAATATATAACCTGTTTTAAAACATGACAATATGAAAAAATACATTATGAATTTTAAGCATTTGTACATGATATATAATAGATATACAATTTTATGTTAGCACTTGATATAGTTTTGGTATAATATATTTTTTTATGGTTTGAAAGAAGCCTGAGACACTTTTGAATTTGTCTTCTTATCTAAGGCAGTGCAAATAAAATCTCCAGCTTCCATCACCTTGTACAGGTTAACTCCCTGGAAAAAAAAGAAAACATTTTAATTTCATGATTGATTATGTAATCCTTAACAATTCCTATTTATTTGGTTGAATTATAAAAAAAAATGCAATAAAATAATAATAGTCATTAGCACACTGATGTAGAGTTTACATAGCTGTTATTAATTAATTACTTCTGAATTTTTGCTGCCAGTTAAAATGGCTGCTAAATATACCCATATTTAGCAAACGTATGTAGACTTTTGCTGTTTAATAGCAGATAAAATTGCCCATTTACAGTAGTTGAAGGTTGTTTTCTATTTATATCAAAAGGCACAAAAACACCTCATTTTAATTATTAAAACTAATACAGACATTCATTATTTTAGCATTGAACATGTTTTTTTGTGTTAAACATCTGACTAGACTATATCAATTGAATCTTTGTTCTGTTTTCCAGCAACAGGTATATGGAGTTCCTTGTATTGAGCCTTTCAGTGCTGTCTCATTTCACACCCCTTTGCTGAAGCACTAATGGCATCAACACATAATTTCCAGGCATATTCTGTGCATAACTAACACAAACCATATCTTGTTTTGCAGCAGATCAAGTACTTTCAGAAACTAATTTGAGTTTTCAGAAATACCCAAAAACAAGAAAAAGCTAACATTATATATATATATATATATATATATATATATATATATATATATATATATATATATATATATTTATACAACACACTGAAGGGGACTGCACTCTCAGACTTGACTGGACCCTGCAACATGCTCAGCCCTGGGTGCTCAATAGCACCTCAGGAAGCTTAATTAATTGTTGTATTCATTTTCACCTAGATTACAAGTTTTGTGTTCATGTTTTAACGCTGAAAAAATGGCATTAAAACAGCATTGCAGCCATTACGAGTTTTGACCGTATAGCTATACCGCAAACATTTTAGCCTGTAATGCAACGTCAGTCCCGCACTCAAAAAAATTACGTTCTTGTGTGGAATTTCCATAGCACTGCCATTACAACTTGTGCGGTGAGGCTAAAAAGCTTGCATTACAGCCTATACCGACACGATCTGTTCCGCAATCTAAGACTAGTAGTTATGAATTTTGCGCCACAAAAATGTTACACAAAACTCATAACTAAAGTGTTACAAAGTATACTAACACCCATAAACTACCTATTCAATCCTAAACCGAGGCCTTCCCGCATCGCAAATACTAAATTAAATTTATTAACCCCTAATCTGCTGCTCCCCACATCGCCGCCAATAATAAAATGTATTAACCCCTTTTCCGCCGCTTCCCGACATCGCCAGCCACTATAATAAAGTTATTAACCCCTATTCCGCTGCTCCCCGACATCACCGCCACTAAATAAAGTTATTAACCCCTAAACCTCTGGCCTCCCATATCACTGCCACTAAATAAACCTATTAACCCCTAAACCGCCAGCCCCCCACATCACAAAAAACTAAATTAAACTATTAACCCCTAACTTTAAATTAAAATTACAAGATGCCCATCTTAAAAAAAAAAAAAAATCTTACCTGGGAAATTAAAAAAACCTAAGTTTAAACTATAAATTAAACTAACATTACTGTTATACTAAAATTAAAATAACTATCAATTAAATAAATTAAATTACACATTAAAAACCTAATACTACTAAAAAAAAATTAAACCTACAATTACAAAAACTAAAAAATACTAAATTACAAAAAATAACAAACAAAATTATCCAAAATAAAAACAATTACAACTAATCTAATAGCCCTATAAAAAAGCCTACCAAAATAAAAAACCCTAGCCTACAATAAACTACCAATAGCCCTTCAAAGGGCCTTTTGTAGGGCATTACCCTAAATAAATCAGCTCTTTTATCTGAAAAAAAATACAAAGACCCCCAACAGTAAAAGCCACCACCCAACCAACCCCCCAAAATAAAAAACCTAACTAACAAAAAACTAAGCTACCCATTGCCCTGAAAAGGGCTTTTTTATGGGCATTGCCCTTAAAAGGACATTTAGCTCTTTTTCTTGCCCTGAAAAGGGCATTCAGCTCTTTTAAGAAAAGCCCAAACCCTAAACTAAAAAAAACACCCCAAAAAAGTTTAAAAAAAATCTAACACTAACCCCCGACGATCCACTTACAATTTCTGAAGTCCGGACATCCAGGCGGCAAGAAGGCTTCATCCAGGCGGTGAGGTCTTCATCCATCCAGGCAATGTCTTTTATCTTCATCCAGGCCGCATCTTCTATCTTCATCCCGGCAGCGTCTTCTATCTTCATCCCGGCGGCGCGGAGCGGGTCCATTCTAAAGACATCCAGTGCGGAGCATCCTCTTCATACGGTCGCCACCGTATACTGAATCTTCAATACAAGGGAGCCTTTTCAAAATGGCGTCCCTTGCAATTCAAATCAACCTATAGGATGAGAGCTACTGAAATCCTATTGGCTGTTCAAATCAGCCTATAGGATGAGAGCTACTGAAATTCTATTGGCTGATTTACATAGCAAATAGAATTTCAGTAGCTCTCATCCTAATGGCTGATTTGAATTAAAAAAAATAAAATTATCCAATAGGAATGCAAGTGACGCCATTTTGAAAAGATTACCTTTCATTAAAGATTCAGAATACAGCGGCGACCATATGAAGAGGATGCTCTGCACAGATCTCTTCAGGATGGACCCACTGCGCGCCGCCGGGATTAAAATAGAAGACGCCGCCGGGATGAAGATAGAAGATGCCGCCTGGATGAAGATAGAAGACGCCGCTTGGATGGATGAAGACCTTGCCTCCTGGATGAAGACTTCTCGCCGCCTGGCTGTCCGGACTTCAGAAACTGTAAGTGAATTGTCGGGGGTTATTTTTAGGTATTTTTAATCTTTTTTTGGGTGTTTTTTTTTTTTTAGATTAGGGTTTGGGCTCTTCTTAAAAGAGCTGAATGCCCTTTTGAGGGCAAGAAAAAGAGCTGAATGCCCTTTTAAGGGAAATGCCCATACAAATGCCCTTTTCAGGGCAATGGGTAGCTTAGGTTTTTGTTAGTTAGGTTTTTTATTTGGTTGGGGGTGGGTTTTACTGTTGGGGGTCTTTTTTCAGGTAAAAGAGCTGATTTCTTTAGGGCAATGCCCTACAAAAGACCCTTTTAAGGGCTATTGGTAGTTTATTGTAGGCTAGGGTTTTTTATTTTGGGGGGGCTTTTTTACTTTTATAGGGCTATTAGATTAGGTGTAATTGTTTTTATTTTGGATAATTTTGTTTGTTATTTTTCGTAATTTAGTGTTTGTTATTTTTTGTACTTTAGTATTTTTTTTATTTTTTATATTTAGTATGTTTTTATTTTTTGTAATTGTAGATTTACATTTTTTTAGTAGTGTTACGTTTTTTTAAATATGTAATTAAATTTATTTAATTGATAGTTATTTTAATTTTAGTATAATAGTAATGTTAGTTTAATATGTAGTTTAAACTTAGTTTTTTTAATTTCCCAGGTAAGTTTTTATTTATTTTAAGATAGGGATCTTGTAATTTTAATTTAAAGTTAGGGGGTTGAGATTTAGGGGTTAATAATTTAATTTAGTTTTTGATGATGTGGGGGGCTGGCGGTTTAGGGATTAATAGGTTTATTTAGTGGCAGTGATTTGGGAGGCCAGAGCTTTAGGAGTTAATAACTTTATTTAGTGGGAGCGGCAGAATAGGGGTTAATATCTTTATTATAGTGTGGGCGATATTGGGGTACGGGGGAATAGGGGTTAATAACTTTATTATAGTGGCAGCGATATTGGGAGCAGCAGATTAGGGGTTAATACATTTATTTTGGTGGCGGCGATGTCGGGAGCGGCAGATTAGGGGTTAATAACTATATGTAGGTGTTGGCGATGTTGGGGGCAGCAGATATGGGGTGTTAAGACATGGGGTTTATGTTAAGGTGTTAGGTTTAAACGTAAAAAATGTTTCCCCATAGACATTAATGGAGTTGCGTTACGGAGCTTTTGATTCCGCTATTGCAGGTGTTAGTTTTGTTTCTAACATGCTCGCCCCATTGATGTCTATGGGGAAAGCGTGCACGAGCACATCAAAGCATTGCTTGTATTTTGTGCGGTTTGGAGCTTGCCACCATATCGCACGCACAAGGTGGCTTTTTAAAAACTTGTAATGGCAGCAATATGGAGAGTGAAATAACGCAACTTTTGTTGCGTTCATTTTGAAACCTCTATAGCACAAACTTGTAATCTAGGTGTTAGTTTGTAATTTTCCCTATTGGCCTTGCACTCAGACTTGTCTGGGGTTAACTGCATGTGACTCTGGGGACCACACATCTTCCTACGAATGCTATTGAGCACCCAGGGATGAGCATGTTGCAGGGTCATTGGGTGTATATTCAGCCCAGTCTGAAAATGCAGTCCCCTTCCGTATTTTGTATATATCTAGGGTGATTAAATAAGTCTGTGAACCCTTGTTTTGTTTCCATTTTGCTTGATTGAGAGCTTGCATTTGTATGGCTGTATTAGGGACCCAGATTTTAGGAGAGACCTTGACGTGGTTTCTGGGCTTGTCCCATTTGGCCAGATGCGGTAACTAACTCTTGGCTGCACACTCTAGTGAACTATTTAAAACTGTCCCTAATTGGCCACAGCAGAGAAGGTAAAAGTTACAACATAGCAGCTCCCATTGTTTTATAGACACTAACACTTATGTTGTCAATATTTAAACAACCAATGAAACTTTAAAAAAAATACATCTGAATGTTATTCTCAGATTAATATAATTTTTTTTTATCAACATTCTATTTAGCATTTATTTAATGTTTAATGTCCCTTTAATAGATCTATGATTAGCATTAGTCCATCATTCAGCTCATACATATACATATGTTTTCAATAAAAATAACAAATTAAAAAAATATTGAATTTACAAAATGTAATCTATTTTTACACTTATCTAATTTTCTTATTTCTTTGGATATTTACAAGTTGTATAACTTTGGAGAAACAATGATCTATGTGCTTTCACACGAAAGACAAAACAAAATAAATCAAGTGGCTGCTGTCAGGTGAACATTATTAATTTGACAACACTTGACAATGAGAATATAGAAAATACCTTATTTTAATGGTACCCCCCCTCTGTTAATTCAGTGGTCTTATCATATAGTTTTATGGGAAAGAGGGTGATACATTTTTTTTTAGAGTTGCCATTCCCGCAAATAGCTTGATCTGCTCTAAGTATGTGTTGTTGCTATGAAATTTACCTAGAAATGGATTGGCATACAGGCCAGTCACTTGAAATAGATTTCTGCTTTTAAATAAAAGGTCTAATATCCCTTTATGTATGTTTTTTTGGGGGTGGGGATAAAAGGGGACATGCTGTTACTCTCCTGAGCCTGAGATCACTCTGGGTTTTTTGTAAAGTGAGGCTACATTATTTCCTTGCACTATGTTTTTTGTTTTTTATATGTTGGTAACTATACTACATACAGTACAACAAACAAAGAAAAAAAGCACTACATGTTTCCTCAGTAGAGATACTGGCCAGAATGCTTTCAGTGGTGCTACTGTAGTCTGTTTGATTTGCAGGAAGAGATGTCTAATTTACAAAGACAAACCTTCAAAACAAAGTAAATATGAAGTAAATATAAATCAAATAATAAGCCCTTAAAAAGTTAAAAAATTTAACTGAAACTTTAAAAAAGAAAACTTTAAAAAACAAAAATGGCTGAACAAACCAAGGAACCCAATCCTATAACATTTTCATTTAGAAAACACTAGATGTCTGCTGGCTAGGCTTCTTGTCCTAGTCACTTATAAACAAGTATACTGAATGTAATTAATAACATCATGACACATTTTAAACATATTTGAAACCCAAATGTTTTCTTTCATGATTCAGGTAGACTATGCAATTTTAAACAACATTTTAATTTACTTCAAGGGCTCCATGTACTAAGCAGTCAGCGAGCTACCCGCAACAAATCTCACGTCAAAACTCGCAAACTGATATGTACAAAGTCGTCAACTATGTTCAAACTCGCATCTTTAAAATTGCGAGCGTACTTATCCGCCAAACCTCGCTACCTCTCCATTTTTCACTGTAATTAGACACATTTGACCACCAACTCGCCAAAAACGAATGTACTAAAAAATCTATTTGTCCGCTCGTGACAATTTCCGCTCCCACCTCGTTATTTTTGCCTCGCCACCTTTTAGGTGGCGGGCAAGGTACAAAACAATAGGAAAAGTCACTCTAGACGCCAGTCTAGACATATATAAAAGGCAGTAATATCAGAATACTTACAGCATAACTGGCGTCTAATTTGTCTCTCATTTCCATGTACATAAATTGCGCCCAATTTGTCGACTGTAATTAAAGAGTAATCTATATTTTAAATTTGTATATCTTCTATTAGGAGATGGAGGCTACTCATGTACAGAATGTCTGTTGACTCCCTATAACAAACCACAGACCAGTCAAGTACGTTTCAATGAAGCTCACCGAACTACCAGGGGATAATTGCTGATGCGAAAAGTGAGGATTCTTGGATTTTGAAGTGGTTTCCGATCAAGATGAATACATATCCAAATTGTAAATAAATATTACAAAAATAACGCTCTGTAATCACTCTTCAAAAATGTTTGAACAATAATAAAGTTGTTTAGATAAGTTGAACTTTTATAGGAGCAAAATTCTATTCCCGCGACTACTATGATGTTCGTGACACCTTGCATGTCACGTGTTAATAATTGGCCAGACAATTCAACTGAAAGTTAAGTACATCAGCTTAGTCGCGGCAAATTTATCAATATTCCGCCACTGCTCGCGGCAGGCTAGATGTGTCTATTTATTGGGGGATTATTAGTACATAGCGACAGCGGACACCATTTTGCCCGTGGCGAGTAACGGCGAGTTTATCCGCGTCTACAATGATGGATGAATTGACGGCTTAGTACATGGAGCCCCTAATATGATTTTGTTAGTATCTCTTCAACAAAGAATATCATGACTAATGACAAATACCTTAAAATGTGTAAAAATATACTTGACAATAGGGATAACTATAGTATCATCATATTTGATCCCACAGAAAAATTCACACATGACCTGCTATCTATGCTGGATAGGGGTTTTATGAAAGACTCATCAAAAGATGAATGTCAATATATGACAAATACATCAGCAAGAATAGCTATGTTCTATAGTCTTCCCAAGATACACAAGAACCAAAAAGATCCACCAGGCAGACCAATTGTTTCTGGCAATGGGTGCCTGACAGAAAAGGTTAGTATATTCCTGGATAAAAAGTTAAGAGGCTTGGTACACACACTTACTTCTTATGCTCAGGACACACAAGATGTACTAACTTGCCTGGACAATATTACAGTAGACGAAAATACACTGTTAAACAGAATAGATGTGGAAAGCCTTTATCACAACATTACCCATGAGTTGGGAATGGAAGCAGTTAGACACTTTCAGAAAACTGTTTACCCAACAGCAGCAGTGCACACAATGATTTTGTTATAGAGTTGTTAGAGTTTGTGCTGACACACAATTACTTCTTATTTGACAACAAAATATACCTGCAAAAAAGATGCACCACAATGGGTAACTGTTGAGCACCCAAATATGCAAACTATTTTCTGGGGTGGATAGAACAAACGAGTATATTGAATCAGGAAATTAATCCATATATGCAGTACATCATTTTTTTATATTTTTTATATCGATGACGTGTTGTTATTATGGTCTGGGACTAAGAATTACTTTGAAAACTTTATGAAATGGTTGAATAACAACATACACTGGATGAGGTATACCCACACAATCGATGAAGTGAGTATCCCCTTTTTGAAGTAATGGCTCTCTATGCACAAAACTTTACAGAAAAAGTACTTCAACTAATAGCCTCCTGGAATGGAGCAGTTTCCACCCAAAAAGGAGGCACAAGAATTAAGAAAAAGGTTTAGGGAGAGAGGGTACCCTAATCAGTACCTGAAAAAAAGCATGTAAGAGAGAAAAGGAAATTGACAGAAGATCGCTATGAAATTAGACTAAATTAGGTTTCAGAGATAAACAGGAACATAAACAGGTCATCAGAATCATAGGCACATATGATGAAAATAACTATAAAGTTTGCCAGATTTTTAAAAAGCACTGGCATGTCTTGAAAGATGACCCAGACTTAATAGAAGTTATCACTGAAAACCCAATGATCACTAATAGGAGATCACAAAACTTGAAAGATATTCTCATTAATAGCCATTTCAGCGTACCAAAACCTAGAACATATTTAAGGTAAACCAAAGGATTCGTCAAACAATCACGCTACCCAACGTACGTTTCCCCACACCCCCCCACACCCACGTAGCTTTATCAAGGGTTTTCAGGGGCGTGGCAAAATGTACTTCAGGTAGTGTGATTTCAGGGACTTTCAAAGTGAAGGTCTGTCTCCGAGAAAGAACTGGTAACTAAATGGATACATTGTTTGTCATAACAATTCGTTACCATCCTCTTTGGAGATTTTGGATAGAACTCTGATTGTTTGATGAATCCTCTGTTGCCCCTAGTGACTTTATGTCCTGATATTCATTTGATGTTTTTAACCCCTTGAGTGCTAAAGACGGCTCAGAGCCTGCGCTAGCACTCTCCCATCTTCAGGTAGATCTGGGGCTCCCACCCACTCCTACCCCGGTGATCGGGCCTGTATAGTGACAGGCATTGCTGGAGCTTCACGTTTTGTGTGATAATGTCACTGCAAAACTTTATTTAAAAAAGAAAATGACAAGTATAGGGAAAGGGAGCATGCTGCTTAGATGCCTGTATCTCAGGCATCTAAGCAGCTACAGACCCCCAAGACCGACCGTTGGAAAAGTAGTTGCCTAACCTTTCCAACAGTATAAGTCTTGGGGATCTGAAAAAAAAAGTTTAAAAAAATTTAAAAAAACTCAAATCAGCTTAGCACCCAGGTGGCAAAGTGCTTAGCACTCAAACGGCTAAATATGTTTATACTTTTAATAAATTAACTTTTAACATAGCGGTTCTGGACTTTATTCCACTGTTGTCTTCCCTGATAGCCTATATAAGGTCTGCGGATATATCAGGAGCTGATTTGTAGCTCCTGAAAAGTGTGAGTAAACTTCTATCTAATTATACAATATCTGTTATACGCAGTATTACACTATGTGTTTGTCACTGGGAGAGCTGATCCTAATAGTCTTGTGAATCAAGACTGCACAGCACTTGAGTTTAAGATAGTTTAAGATTATGTGAGTAAATTACTGACACATTTTTTCACATTATGGTATGTAACAATATTGCACCATAATTTGTTTCTTTTTTCTTTGAGATATTGTGAATCTAGAAACTCCTGCATCATTTGATATTTTATATCCTTTTCCATCACATTTATTATTGATTCTTTTTTTTTTGTGATTGCAAGATATTTATCACTATAATTTTTGACTTTGTAAATATTTTTTTTTTGTTAGATAGTGTTCATATTACAAGTTTAAATTTTTTTTTTTTGCGCTAGAGTTAACCTGAATAGCGTGAAAAAAGTAATTTTCTGTGTGCGCGTGCATATATTCCCTCATAGAAATCAATGGAGAAAAAAAAGTGGGGAGAAAAACTAACACCCGAGATCGTGCAAACTCCATCGAGAAAAAAAATTGTTGAAAGTGCGGATCAGGTCCGCAACACCTCGCTAAATGCAGAGAGCAATATGCTCTCCGCATTTAACATTGCACCAGCAGCTCACAAGAGCTGCTGGTGCAATGCCACGCCAGCAGGGGGGTGTCAATCAACTTGATCGTACTCGATCGGGTTGATTTCAGGCGATTCCTGTCCGCCTGCTCAGAACAGGTGGACAGGGTTATGGAGCAGCGGTCTTTAGACCGCTGCTTCATAACTTGTGTTTCTGGCGAGTCTGAAGACTCGCCAGAAACAGGGGCCCACAAGCTCCATACAGAGCTTGATAAATGGGCCCCCATATATGCAAAAATGGAGATAATGAAAATAATGTGAAAGGTACCCAATCCTTATTCAGACTTGCATACAGCACACTGAATAGCGTGAAAAATTGAATTGTCCATGTGCGCATGCATATATTCCCTCATATAAATCAATGGAGAAAAAAAACACCTGAGATCATGCAAACTCCACTGCATTTTCACATTCCCCATAGAAGTCAATTGAGAGAAAAAAATTGTTGAAAAAAAAAAATTAACACTCATCGAGCAAATAACATAGCATATCCGCATTGGCAAATGTGAAATATTTACAGTAAATACATATATACTGTATAATACAAAATAATCAGCACACCAAATAAATCCAATTAAATGTAATAATTTTTAATAATAAATGACCATATCATTCAGACTAGCATACAGCACATACACACTACAAACAAACGCACCTCACTTATTACCCTTAGGCGTCCCAAGGGGAAAGTAAAAAAGGCATCATCTCCAAACTATTCACAGTTCAAAGCATAGAGGCTCAAAAAGATACTTTGTAATCCACATACAGTGAAACAAAACTTAACTTTTGTGGAGCGTATTGATAGATTGTTAGAGGGATGCGGGTCTGATCCTGCAGTCATGGTGCATATTGGTACTAATGAAGAAATCAGTGGGAGATGGAGAGTCCTAAAAAATGACTTCAGGGAGTTAGGTAGCAAGCTTAAAGCAAGGACCTCCAAAGTAATATTTTCTGAGATATTACCAGTGCCGTATGTTAACTCAGTAAGGCAGAAGGAGCTAAGGTCTGTTAATTCATGGCTAAAAACATGGTGTAAAAATGAGGGGTTTGACTTTTTAGAACACTGGGCTGATTTTTCACTAGGGTACAAATTGTACAGTAAGGATGGATTGCACCTGAATGACATGGGTGCAGGTGTGTTGGGGGAAAGGATGGTAGCACGTTTAGAGAACCTTTTAAACTAGGCAAAGGGGGGGAGGGTCAATTAGAACAAAATAGAACAGAGAGATCAGTGTCTGAATATGTCACTCCCTTAATATCTCAAGGAAGGGATGACTTAAGAAATGTCACATTAGAAAGTATAGAGGAAAGTACACCAAGTAGCAGCAGAAAGCACATGAAAATTAAATGTATGACAACAAATGCAAGAAGCATGACAGGTAAAATGGGGGAGCTGACATTCTTAGTTGCAGAAGAGGACTATGATGTTATCAGTATAACTGAAACTTGGTGGGATGATTCACATGACTGGCAGTTAACTTAGAGGGGTATACATTATTTAGGAGGGACAGGAATAATAAAAGGGGTGGAGGAATCTGCATGTATATTAAACCTAACCTTAAACCTACAATAAGGGAAGATATTTATGATACAAGTGACAATGTAGAGACCCTGTGGGTTGAAATAAAGAGTGGGGGGAAAAATCCTAAAAAAATATTACTAGGAACATGCTACAAGCCTCCCAACATTAGTGACCCGGAGGAAACTCAACTACTTATCCAAATAGGTAAGGCTGCTAATAACAGTGCTGTAATTATGGGAGATTTTAACTACCCTGATATAAACTGGGCCAATGAAACTAGTAATTCAGCTAAGGGGGATAGATTTTTAAATGTTCTCAGGGATAACTTCTTGTCACAATTAATAGAGGAGCCAACTAGGAGTAAAGCTATATTGGATTTAGTGCTATCAAACAATACAGATATAATATCAAACATAGAAGTTAAAGAACATTTGGGTAACAGTGATCATAACATGGTCACATTTGAAATCTCTTTTCATATGCAGTGTTTTAAAGGCTTAACTAAGACTTTTAATTTCAAGAAAGCAAAATTCAACGATTTAAGGAAATCATTAAATAATATAAATTGGGACAATGTATTTTCTAATAAAAATACAGAGGATAAATGGATAATATTTAAAAATTTGTTAAATAAATATACATATCAATACATACCATATGGTTATAAAAATAAAAATAAAAAAACTAAGCCGTTATGGCTAAATAAAAATGTGTTAAAAGAAATTAGGAAAAAACGTAGGGCATTTAAATTATTAAAAGAAAATAGTACAGACTCAGCATACAATATTTATAAGGAATGTAACAAAGCATGCAAAAAAGCAATCAAATTAGCCAAAATTGAAAATGAAAAATTAATTGCCAAGGATTCTAAGTCTAACCCTAAAAGGTTCTTTAAGTACATAAATAGCAAAAAGTCTAAGAAGGATAATATAGGTACATTAAAATGTGTGGAGGGTAGCATGATAAATAATGACAGGGAGAAGGCTGAGGTACTAAACCAGTTTTTTTCTTCAGTATACACAAGAGAGGAACCATTGAATGATACTTTGGAACAGAATAGAACATGCCAGTCCATACCACTAACTGGGTTTTGTTTAGAGGATATCAGGAAAAAACTAAAAAATATTAAGGTAAATAAAACTCCAGGCCCAGATGGAATACACCCAAGGGTGTTAAGTGAACTTAGCACTGTTATAGACAAACCTTTACTCTTAATTTTTCAAGACTCATTATCCTCAGGCATGGTACCCCAGGATTGGCGTAAAGCTGATGTGGTGCCACTCTTCAAAAAGGGAAGCAGGGATGATCCAGGAAGCTATAGACCAGTTAGTCTGACATCAATAGTGGGGAAGATATTTGAAGGGATTATAAGGGATTATATTGATGATCATATTCGTGTAAACAAGATTATGAGTTCTAATCAACATGGCTTTAGGAGAAATAGATCATGTCAAACTAATCTAATTAGATTCTACGAGGAAGTAAGTAAAAATATAGATAAAGGGGAATCAGTTGATGTGATATACTTAGATTTTGCAAAGGCATTTGATACAGTGCCACATGAGAGATTAATGCACAAAATTAAGGGACTGGGAATAGCTGAAAATGTTAGCTCATGGATAAATAACTGGATAAAAGATAGGGAGCAACGAGTAGCAGTAAATGGATCATACTCAGATTGGACAAAGGTAATCAGTGGCGTCCCCCAGGATCAGTACTGGGCCCTGTTCTTTTTAATATTTTTATAAATGACTTGGAGCAAGGATTAAATAGCGACATCTCTATTTTTGCAGATGATACTAAGTTAAGTAAGGTCATTAGGTCAGAGCAGGATGAACTCTCTTTGCAAAGGGATTTGCTAAAATTAGAACTATGGGCAAGTGAATGGAAAATGAGATTTAATATGGAAAAATGTAAGGTTCTACATTTTGGAAGTAAAAATAAGCAGGCTATGTATTTTTTAAATGGGACAAGACTTAGCCAAACACAGGAGGAAAGGGATTTGGGAGTAGTAATAGATAACAAGCTAAAGATGAGTGCACAATGCAGGGCAGCGGCTTCAAAGGCTAATAAGATACTAGCATGTATTAAAAGAGGCATTGATTCAAGGGAGGAAAGCATAATTCTGTCATTATATAAAGCCCTGGTAAGACCTCACCTTGAGTTTGGAGTGCAGTTCTGGGGACCGATTGCTAAAAAAGATATTGCAGAACTAGAAAAAGTTCAGAGAAGGGCCACAAAGCTAATAAGGGGATTGGAGAAATTAACCTATGAGGAGAGGCTAGCCAAACTGGGTCTGTTCTCTTTAGAAAAAAGGCGCTTGAGAGGTGACATGATTACTTTATATAAATATATTCAAGGCCCATATACAGAGATGGCAGAAGCTCTTTTTATTCCAAGAAAATTGTTTCTGACAAGAGGTCATAATTTAAGGTTGGAGGAAAGGAGATTTAATCTCCTGCAACGGAAACGTTTTTTCACTGTAAGAGCAATAAAATTGTGGAACTCATTACCAAAGGAGGTAGTGAATGCCAATACCATAGATACATTTAAAATGTCTGGATAAATTTCTGTATATAAACAAAATTCATGGATATGATTGCTAGTATTAAATGGGTCACATTTTAATGGGGTTATTTAAGCTTAACTGGAGCTTTTTGTAAGTATTTTAGATTTGTATAGGTTGAACTCGATGGACTTCAGTCTTTTTTCAACCTTATCTACTATGTTACTATGTAACTTGATTAAAGTTTGTTACAAAGTACAATCCCCAGCTGATCTAGTATCAAAGAGAATGAAGTATAAAAAAAGCTTCGGTAACACACTCCAACGTGTTTTTCGGGGCTCAGCCCTTTTTTAGGGAGTATACTATGTCATAGTGTCGACCTCCTTAAATGTTTCATATGCGCTATTTAATTGGATAGAAAGAGACACACCTTTTAAAGGTGCAAACCATCCACGCAATTATTTAACCTATACTCTGTGAACAATATTAGAATACACTTTATGTACACATAGGGGAATTTCCTAATATTAACCTATATACTTGCAACAATGTATCATGAACCACAGCACTCACTGCACAGCCAGGAACAGGTTTACCAAACCCAGTATTGATGCATAGAAACAGAGATCGTTCCAGCTGGTGCAACAAAAGACTTTTATTATGCAAACAGGGATAAAGAAGCGACGTTTCAGGCCCACACTTGGCCTTTTCTCAAGCTTAACCAAACATTAGTGAACAAACATTTAAATAGCCCTAATGGCGTCAAATATTGTTATTGAAAAGTGATAAACTGTTGCCCTCTAGTGGAGAACCATCATTTAGCATACAAATATATATCAAAGTGCACATTAATGGCCTCAATCCTGCCACCTAGTGAATCAACATCATATTATTAAACAGTTATATCTCTCATATCATATGTGAAAAAATTCTTGTTCTATATTAAAAATTGATCAGCATTACAAAATTGCATATTGATAAAAAATATAATAAAATACATTGAGAATTTCATTAATGTTTTAATAACCACAATATATTGAATTAAAAATATATCAAGTGTATCCTAGATGCATCAAACATATTTGATATAGTTGTTTCAATCAGTTAACTTCATCTTTATTTTGATTTTCAATTCATCACTATATGGATGCACCCATATAATTGGTCAATATTAGCTATTCAACATCGTGTATCTATTTACATTTATAGAGACATTTAATCTCATACTAATTAATATTTACATTAGAATGCACATTCATTTATATAGTATAATATTACAAAAAAAGTCATATACTTATTCCATTTTAGTAAATTTTATTGGATTCTATTTAAAATGAATTTTATTCAGTCACCAAAAGGCAGTCCAATTACATTCTCTATTTAAACCTCTGGGCCATAAAGTACCTAATTCATTGATCCAGAATGTTTCTCTCCTAGTTAATATATTCTCCTTATCACCCCCTCTTCTAGGTGTATTAACTCTTTCAATGATTTGGAAACGCAATTGACTTATTCTATGGCCCGCCTTTATAAAGTGTCCAGCCACTGGAGCATCCTTTTTACCACAACGAATATTTGACTTGTGTTCAGAAATTCTTTCTCGTGCTTCCCTGGTCGATTGACCAATATACATCAGGGAACACGGACATTTAATTGCATAAATAATATATTCTGACCTACAAGTCAAATATTCATTTATGGCATATTTTCTGCCAGTATATGGGTGACAAAAGGTATCCCCCTTAATCATAGAGTTGCAATTAATGCAAGATAGACACGGGAAACATCCTTTTCGTTTTTGACCAGTTATTGTACCCTGAGTTTGTTTTCTCTTAGCCCCAATGTCTGCTTTCACCAATTTATCTTTAGTATTAGGGCCACGTTTATAGGCTAACATAGGTGGTATTGAAAAGGCCCCTATATCTGGGTGACACTTAGATAGAATGTACCAATATTTACGAATGATTTTATTAATTTGGTGACTTCTTGTATTATACTAAGATATAAATTTAATCCTCTCTGAATTTTTAGAACAATTCATGTTCTTTACTTTCCCTACTGTTTTGGATCTGTTACTATTTAGGCTCACATCTTGTTTTATGTCTTCAATCAATGTCTTTGGATAACCTCTTGAGATAAATTTATCTGCCATTTCCTTTAGGCGAACCTCCTTAATGGTAGGATCTGACACGATCCTATCAACCCTAAGGAGTTGACTTTTCGGGACAGCCTTAAAGGTGGGTGGGTGGAAACTCTCAAACCATAGTGTGTTATTTTTATCAGTAGGTTTGGAATAAATATCAATTTTCAAACCATCCACACCTTTATATACTCTAGTATCCAAAAATTGGATCGAGCATTCATCGTGTGTTAAAGTAAATTTTATACCATTAACTGAACAATTCAAATCGTCAACAAATGCCAATAGGGATCCAATGTCGCCATACCATATGCCAAACACATCATCTATGAAACGCCACCAGGTGGCGCCATATTGTTTAAATAAATGATGTTCATAGACAAACAATTCTTCAAAATTAATCATAAATATGTTGGCATATGTAGGGGCGACATTGGACCCCATGGCTGTCCCCTTCTTCTGAAAATAGAATATCAATATGCAATTTTGTAATGCTGATCAATTTTTAATATAGAACAAGAATTTTTTCACATATGATATGAGAGATATAACTGTTTAATAATATGATTTGATTCACTAGGTGGCAGGATTGAGGCCATTAATGTGCACTTTGATATATATTTGTATGCTAAATGATGGTTCTCCACTAGAGGGCAACAGTTTATCACTTTTCAATCACAATATTTGGCGCCATTAGGGCTATTTAAATGTTTGTTCACTAATGTTTGGTTAAGCTTGAGAAAAGGCCAAGTGTGGCCTGAAACGTCGCTTCTTTATCCCTGTTTGCATAATAAAAGTCTTTTGTTGCACCAGCTGGAACGATCTCTGTTTCTATGTATCAATACTGGTTTGGTAAACCTGTTCCTCTGTGCAGTGAGTGCTGTGGTTCATGATACATTGTTGCAAGATTGACTTTTTACCAATTTTGAAACACTTGCACCGCGATGACTACTGAAATGGCAAATACTACAAAGGGATCTAACACGTTTGGCTATTCAACAGAGGATGCACAGATGGTTTTCTCCTCGGTATTTGGATCAAGTGATTTCCTGAATGTACCCCCTAAAGAAGATCGAGTAAAAAGCTTGAAAAAGATAGCGTCAAACAAATGGTATTGCAGCTACATGCTGTAACTTTGACAGAATACTTCAAGCTGCAGCGAATTCCAAGAGGCTTGCGGATGTCTACCAGACCTACTTTGTTTTCTGATAAGCCGGAATATTGTGCTCGCTTTGAGAGTATTTTAAATAAATGCTCCTTTGATTTAATTACCTGGACGGTGGAATTTGCACAAAGAGAGATTGCCGCCTTTAAAGATGAAGTTGAAAAATCAAAATAGCACTTCAACAAAGTTTACCACTAGAAGAATACAAGACCTTGGTGGAGAAAATTACTAAATCTGTTAGTGACTACAAAAAATCACTAGAGGAGAAAAAGCGCACAAAATTCTTGCGTGATGAGCAAGACTACTTACAAGGCAATGTCTACAGGTGGGCACAGCGGATGGAAATGGGTGGAGTCCCAAGGATCCGCTTTCCACGACAGAGGCGCGACAAGCGGCGCACACCGGATGATACTCAGAGTGAGTCAGAAACATCGGCATGTTTTTTAACAGAGGAGTCGGATGGCGACGCCGGAGGGGCGGTAGGAAACACCGCAAGCAATTTACCCCCAGTACAGAGCGTGAAAAAAGCCAAGCAGACCCGCTGGAACAGCCGTGGAAGGGCCAACAGAGGCAATAAGAACTGCACAAAATCCGGTGAGTGAGCCGGTCCTCCATTGTGAAGCAAGAAAGAGAAAAAATTGATTTATAGTGGGGACACTAAGGGAACACAGTTGAACGCTCACTATGACAATGTCGATAATTTGAAAATGTGGACATTTATGTTCAAGATGAACAACCAATTGGGAAAGTTTCTGACATGTTACCTAAAGGAATTGTTAGTGTTAAAAATGATGATATTGTACACAACATTTCAGGAATAGATTTTTCTGATAGAGAGTTGTCTTTTCTAAATAAAGGTTTATCATATTGCCCTGTGAATAAGGTAATCTGTTTCAAATAAAACAGGAGCTACATAGATTTTTTAGATCTATAAAATTAAAGTATTTTTTGACAAAAACACTGATATTGGTGACACTGCTGTTCACATTGAGGATAAAGGTTTATTAACCTGTAAATCTGTTGGTTTGAAAAAAACCAGTGGTTTCAATCCCAGTGTCACTGATAACAGTGTTAATACTTTCTTTGAACTTGTTCTTGGTGAGGTTGAAAAGTTATTTTTAAAACCAGATTATATTTTTGATAAAAATAGCTAAATTTCAAGCTGATTAACTTCACTAAGAGCAATTTGAAAAGAAAGGGTTAACTATCAAGGGTGCAGATAAGGGTGGTGCCCTTGTCTTAATGAAACAGGAGTATTATGTTGATGAAATTATGCAACAATTAAATGATGATTCAGTATATGTGGAGGTTGGTTTTGATCCGACATATAAAATACAGGGTGAAATTTTTAATTCTATCTAATGCAGTAAAGAGTGATTTAATCTCTAAGGATTTAAGTGAATATTTACAAATTAAACATCCAATAAGACCTGTAATATATTGTTTACCTAAAATCCACAAAAATAAGATCTACCGCCGGGTAGACCCATTGTAGCTGGTACAGGCTCCATATTCTCTAATATTGCTATTTTTTTAGATAAAATTTTACAGCCCTATGTTGTAAATCATCCTCATATATCAGGGATACTTATGATTTTTTGAGAAAACTAGAAAATCTTGATTTACCTTAGAAAGTTATCTAGTTTTTAGTCATCAATAAAACATACAAGTGGATAGCTGCTGTAATGAAGATGTTATCTAGTGACCAAAAATACAGTTTAGCTCAAATACAATTTTTTGTGAATTTATTAGAAGTTATCTTGTATGCTAATTATTTTTTATTTAAGGACACTTTCTATTTCCAGAAGAAGGGGACAGCCATGGGGTCCAATGTCGCCCCTACATATGCCAACATATTTATGATTAATTTTGAAGAATTGTTTGTCTATGAACATCATTTATTTAAACAATATGGCGCCACCTGGTGGCGTTTCATAGATGATGTGTTTGGCATATGGTATGGCGACATTGGATCCCTATTGGCATTTGTTGACGATTTGAATTGTTCAGTTAATGGTATAAAATTTACTTTAACATACGATGAATGCTCGATCCAATTTTTGGATACTAGAGTATATAAAGGTGTGATGGTTTGAAAATTGATATTTATTCCAAACCTACTGATAAAAATAACACATTATGGTTTGAGAGTTTCCACCCACCACACCACCTTTAAGGCTGTCCCTAAAAGTCAACTCCTTAGGGTTGATAGGATCGTGTCAGATCCTACCATTAAGGAGGTTCGCCTAAAGGAAATGTCAGATAAATTTATCTCAAGAGGTTATCCAAAGGCATTGATTGAAGACATAAAACAAGATGTGAGCCTAAATAGTAACAGATCCAAAACAGTAGGGAAAGTAAAGAACATGAATTGTTCTAAAAATTCAGAGGATTAAATTTATATCTCAGTATAATACAAGAAGTCACCAAATTAATAAAATCATTCGTAAATATTGGTACATTCTATCTAAGTGTCACCCAGATAGGGGCCTTTTCAATACCACCTATGTTAGCCTATAAACGTGGCCCTAATACTAAAGATAAATTGGTGAAAGCAGACATTGGGGCTAAAAAAACAAATTCAGGGTACAATAACTGGTCAAAAACGAAAAGGATGTTTCCCGTGTCTATCTTGCATTAATTGCAACTCTATGATTAAGGGATACCTTTTGTCACCCATATACAGGCAGAAAATATCCATAAATGAATATTTGACTTGTAGGTCAGAATATATTATTTATGCAATTAAATGTCCGTGTTCCTTGATGTATATTGGTCAATCGACCAGGGAAGCACGAGAAAGAATTTCTGAGCACAAGTCAAATATTCGTTGTGGTAAAAAGGATGCTCCAGTGGCTGGACACTTTATAAAGGCGGGCCATAGAATAAGTCAATTGCGTTTCCAAATCATTGAAAGAGTTAATACACCTAGAAGAGGGGGTGATAAGGAGAATATATTAACTAGGAGAGAAACATTCTGGATCAATGAATTAGGTACTTTATGGCCCAGAGGTTTAAATAGAGAATGTAATTGGACTGCCTTTTGGTGACTGAATAAAATTCATTTTAATAGAATCCAATAAAATTTAATAAAATGAATAAGTATAGGACTTTTTTTGTAATATTATACTATATAAATGAATGTGCATTCTAATGTAAATAATAATTAGTATGAGATTAAATGTCTCTATAAATTTAAATAGATACACTATGTTGAATAGCTAATATTGACCAATTATATGAGTGCATCCATATAGTGATGAATTGAAAATCAAAATAAAGATGAAGTTAACTGATTGAAACAACTATATCAAATATGATTGATGCATCTAGGATATACACTTGATAATATTTTTTAATTCAATATATTGTGGTTATTAAAACATTAATGAAATTCTCAATGTATTTTATTATATTTTTTATTAATATGCAATTTTGTAATGCTGATCAATTTTTAATATAGAACAAGAATTTTTTCACATATGATATGAGAGATATAACTGTTTAATAATATGATGTTGATTCACTAGGTGGCAGGATTGAGGCCATTAATGTGCACTTTGATATATTTGTATGCTAAATGATGGTTCTCCACTAGAGGGCAACATTTTATCACTTTTCAATCACAATATTTGGCGCCATTAGGGCTATTTAAATGTTTGTTCACTAATGTTTGGTTAAGCTTGAGAAAAGGCCAAGTGTGGGCCTGAAACGTCGCTTCTTTATCCCTGTTTGCATAATAAAAGTCTTTTGTTGCACCAGCTGGAACGATCTCTGTTTCTATTAACCTATATACACATGAGGATGTGTCGAAAATGTCTCTACTGACTCATATTTGTTTACAAAAACAAAGATAGCTAAACATCCTATTCCTGCATGCAGTAACCCAAACTGTTCAGTAAACACCAGTATAATTTACAATTTAAAACATTAAGAACCATTATCTCAGTTGTGACCTAATTGCACAAGCAATCATAATCTTGGAGGAAACTTATCTTTATATGGAGATCCTGTTTTTGAAACACACAGAATATCTATACAAAAAAAAAAATCAGGGAATGTCTCTATTCTGCCCCCTGAGTGCTAGGGTGTTAAGTATCCTAATCCATTGCGCTTCCTTTTTGAAGAGGGTCTTTTGCCTATCCCCCCTCTTGTAGGAGGTGGTGCAACATCAACAATTTGAAACCTAAGTTGACTCTTATTATGTGAATGGGTCATAAAGTAATGTGCAACGGGGCGTCTAAATCTCCATTATTAATGGCTGTCTTGTTTTGTCTAATGCGATCCCTAACACTCTGTGTGGTCCACCCACATAATGCCGGCCCACAGAGCATTTAATGATGTATATTACGTAACTTGAGTTACAAGTATATATATTCTTGATTCCAATCTTACATCCAGTAAGGGGATGTAACATAATCTCCTTTAATAAGGGAATTGCATTGTGTCAATTATAGCAGGGAAGGAACCCTTTTTTAGCAGGGGTTGGGTCAGATTTGTGGAACCAAATCTACCCTCACAAATTCATCCCTAAGGTTCTGATTCTTTTATACGAAAATAGTGGGGAATATTTTAAGTACCTCAGATATTTGAGGATCCTTTTCTAATAAGTACCAATGTTTTGATATCATAGATCTTAATTTCCTACTGTGTAGACTATATTGAGTGACCAAGGGAACAGAAAATTTGTGGTCAGTTCTTGTCTTGGAGCTAACAGGGTTTGTCTATCTATCTGTTGTACTCTTGTCAAATTATTTGCACAACTTTCTCTGGGTAGCCCCTGGCCTTGAATTTATCGGCCATCGGTCTAGCTTAAGTTGAGCTTTCATAGGATGCGTAACGATCGCTTAGTTCTTAAAAGTTGGCTATAGGTAGCTTTTAATTAAAAGCCTACCCTATAGCAAACTTTTAAGAACAAAGAGTACAACAGATAATAGACAAACCCTGTTATCTCCAAGACAGATTTGGGCTGCACACATCCGACCCCACCCCCTTCTAAAAAAGAGTTCCTTCCCGTGTTATAATTGGGCACAATGCAATTCCCTTATTAAAGGTGATTATGTAACACATCCCCAATGGATGTAAGATTGGATCAAGAATACATATACTTGTAACTCAAGTTACGTAATATACGTCATTAAATGCCCATGTGGGCTGGCATATGTGGGTAAGACCACACAGAGTGTTAGGGATCGCGTTTAGACAACAAGGCAGCCATTAATAATGAAGATTTAGATGCCCCCGTTGCACATAACTTATGACCCATTCACATAATAAAGTCAACTTAGGTTTCAAATTGTTAATAAATGCACCACCTCATAGAAAAGGGGGATAGGCAAAAGACCCTCTTTAGAAAGGAAGTGAAATGGATTAGGAGACTTACACCCTAGCACACAGACTGAATAGAGACATTCTGTGGGTTTTGTATAGATATTCTGTGTGTTCCAAAAACAGGATCTCCCCATGTAAAAGATGTTTCCTCCAAGATTAGGATGCTTGTGCAATCCAGTTAGTTTTAAATTGTAATTATACTGGTGGTCTATTGAAAAGTTTGGGTTACTGCATGCAGGAATAGGAGGTTTAGCTATCATTCACCTAGATTACAAGTTTTGCGTTACGGTTTTAATGCTGAAAAAATTGCAATTTCAGTGTAAAAACAGTAACGCAGCCATTACAAATCGTGTCGGTGTACCTATACCTTAAGGATTTTACCCTGTAACGCAACGTCAATCCCGCAGTCAAAAAAATGACGTTTTTGTTTGGGATTTCCATAGCACGGTATTACAGGTTGTGCAGTGAGGCTAAAATGCTTGCGTTACAGCCTATACCGACATGATCCATACTGCCATCTGAGAGCAGTAGTTATGGATTTTGTGTAACAAAAATGTTTAACAAAACTCATAACTAAACTGTCACAAAGTACACTAGACCCATAAACTACCTATTAACCCCTAAACCGAGGCCTCCTGCATCACAAACACTATTTTAAAATGATTAACCCTTTATTTGTCATCCGCCCACATCCCTGCCACTATAATAAACGTATTAATTCTGTTCTGCTGCCGCACCCCACAACCGACATCACTAACTAAACCTATTAACCCCTAAATCGCCAGCGCCCACTCGTACTACTAAATAAACCTATTAACCCCTAAACTGCAAGCCCCCCACATCGCCACTAATAAATTAACTATTAACCCCCTAAACCTATTACTCCGTAACTTTAAATTAAAAAACAATATCCCTATCTTAAAATAAATAAAAACTTACCTGTGAAATAAAAAAAAACTAAGTTTTAAACTAGCAATTAACCTAACCTAACTATTATACTAAACTATAATACTAAAATTAAAATAACTGCCAATTAAACAACTAAATTACACATTAACAAAAAAACTAACACTTACTAAATAAAAAATGTAAGTCTAAAATTACAAAATACTAAATTACAAAAATTAACAACACTAAATTACGAAAAATAACAAACGAAATTATCAAAAATAAAAAACAATTAACCTAATCTAATACCCCTATAAAAATAAAAAAGCCCCCCAAAATAAAAAAACCCTAGCCTATAATAAACTACCAATAGCCCTTAAAAGGGCCTTTTGTAGGGCATTGCCCATTGCCCTAAAGAAATCAGCTCTTTTAACCTGTAAAAAAATACAAAGACCCCCCAACAGTAAAACCCACCACCCAACTAAACCCTAAAATAAAAAAACCTAACTCTAACAAAAACATAAGCTACACATTGCCCAAAAAAGGGCCTTTGTATGGGCATTGCCCTCTTTTACATTGCCCTGAAAAGGGCATTCAGCTCTTTTACCTAAAGCCCAAAACACTAATCTAAAAAAACAAAAAAAAAAAAAACACCCACATTTTTATTAAAAAACCTAACACTAACCCCCAAAGATCCACTCAAAGTTTCTGAAGTCCGGATATCCATCCTCATCCTAAAATGCCAGCCCCCCACATTGCCACTACTAAATAAACCTATTAACCCCTAAACTGCAAGCCCCCCACATTGCCACTAATAAATTAAACTATTAACCCCTAAACCTATTACCCATAACTTTAAATTAAAAAGACAATATCCCTCTCTTAAAATAAATAAAAACTTACCTTTGAAATTAAAAAAACTAAGTTTAAACTAGCAATTAACCTAATATAACTATTATACTAAACTATAATACTAAAATTAAAATAACTGCCAATTAAAAAAACAAATTACACATTAAAAAAAAACTAACACTACTAAATAAAAATGTAAGTCTAAAATTACAAAAAATTAAAAATCCTAAATTACGAAAATTAACAAACACTAAATTACGAAAAATAACAAATGAAATTATCCAAAATAAAAACAATTACACCTAATCTAATAGCCCTATAAAAATAAAAAAAAACTAGCCTACAATAAACTACCAATAGCTCTTAAAAGAGCCTTTTGTAGGGCATTGCCCTAAATAAATCAGCTCTTTTACCTGGAAAAAATACAAAGACCCCCCAACAGTTAAACCCACCACCCAACTAAGCCCCCAAAATAAAAAACCTAACTCTAACAAAAACCAAAGCTACCCATTGACCTTAAAAGGGCATTCAGCTCTTTTACATTAACCTGAAAAGGGCATTCAGCTCTTTTACCTAAAGCCCAAAACCCTAATCTAATAATAAAAAAAAAAAATATTTAAAAAAAAAAATAACACTAACCCGCAAAGATCGACTCACAATTTCTGAAGTCCGGACATCCATCCTCATCCAGGCAGTGACAAGTCTTCATCCAGGCAGTGAGAAGTCTTCATCCAGGCGGCGTCTTCTATCTTCATCCCGGCGGCGCGGAGGGGATCCATCCTTGAAGACATCTGGCACGGAGCGTCCTCTTCATACGGTGACCACCATTCATTGGATCTTCAGTGCAAGGGAGCCTTTTCAAAATGCATTCCTATTGGCTAATTGGTATATTGGCTGATTTGGTTCTTGAAATTCAAATCAACCACTAGGATGAGAGCTAATGAAATTCTATTGGCTATTCAAATCAGCCAATAGAATTTCATTAGCTCTCATCCTATTGGCTGATTTGAACAATCAAAAAGTGCATATAAACCATTTAAGGAGGTGGACACTATTACGTAGTATTCTCCATAAAAAAAGGACGGAGCCCTGAAAAGCGCATCGGAGTGTGTTACCGAGGCGGTCATCTCAAACTTCCCATTTACAATACAGATATATCGTATATCCTATGATGGGGTATTTAACACATAACAGTGCTCTGTTATACATCTTTAGGTTCAGGAGGAGAGGAGTGCTTTTTCTATACGGCATTCTCTTTGATACTAGATCAGCTGGGGATTGGACGTTGTAACAAACTTCAATCAAGTTACATTTTTGTTTCACTGTATGTGGATTACAAAGTATTTTGTTGAGCCCCTGTGCTTTGAACTATGAATAGTTTGCAGATGGCACCTTTTTTACTTTCCCCTAGGGATGCCTAAAGGAAATAAGTGTGGTGCGTTTGTTTGTAGTGTGTATGTGCTGTATGCTAGTCTGAATGAGGATAGGTTGGGTGCCATTTACATTATTTTCCTTATTTCCATATTTGCATATATGGTATCATTTATAATTAAAAATTATTACATTTCATTGGATTTATTTGGTGTGCTGAGTATTTTGTATTATTTGTATTTTTGGGTATGTAAAAAAACCCTGAGCACCCAGATAATAGGTCACCTTCATTCTGATCGTATAAGTAGTGCTGTTACTTTTTGTTTATTTTGACACTTATATACTTTATATGTTTATATATGTGTTCATATATACTAATGTGTTTATATGTGTTTTTATGACTGTAAATACATATATACACATATACATACATTAATAATATGTACACATATATAAACATATAATATTTGTGTATATATATATATATATATATATATATATATACATACTTGTATATATATATATATATATATAATATATATACAAATACATATTTAGCAATGTACAGTATATGTAAGTGTCTTAATGTTAAAGCCATTTGCCTGCCTTATTTCTCTAACACCCAGAATCTCATATCTTTAAGCCCTCATAACGTTTTTGTGCAATATTTTTTTAAATAATTTTATAACACAGTGTTAATATGAGTGGAACTGTAGTATATTTTTAAGTGTTTTGTGCAACTTTTATGTTTTTGGAAAACAGTTCTGCTCTGAGATTGCGGTAAGGATTTAAACGTAAATTGCAATTGCTCTAGCACAATCGCGATTTCTCTCCATATTTAATATCAGCGCAATGAAAATGGCTCTCAAAAACACGATTACTCTAGCACAAAACTGAATCATAGGCACATATGATGAGAATAACTATAAAATTCACAAGATTTTTAAAAAGCACTGGCATGTTTTGAAAGATGACACAGACTTACTAGAAGTAATCACTGAAAACCCAATGATCACCAATAGGAGATCACAAAACTTGAAAGATATTCTCATTAATAGCCATTTCAGCGTACCAAAACCTAGAACATGATTAAGGTACGCTACCCGACGTACCTTTTGCCACACCCATGTAGCTTTATCAAGGGTTTTTTGGGGCGTACAAAACGTACATTGGGTAGTATGATTTCAGTGACTTTCAAAGTGAAGGTCTTTCTCCGAGAAAGAACTGGTAACTAAACGGATACATTGTTTGTCATAACAATTCGTTACCATCCTCTTTGGAGATTTTGGATACAACTCTGATTGTTTGACAAATCCTCTGTTGCCCCTAGTAACTTTATGTCCTGATATTCATTTGATGTTTTAAATATTTTTATACTTTTAATAAATTAACTTTTACCGTAGCGGTTTTGGACTTTATTCAACTGTTGTCTTCCATGATAGCCTATATCAGGTCTGCAGATATATCAGGAGCTGAATTGTAGCTCCTGAAAAGTATGAGTACACTTCTATCTAATTATACAATATCTGTTATATGCAGTATTACACTTTGGGCTCCATGTACTACGAGGCGGGCGGACAGCTTCTTAACTCGCAAAGCTGTCCGCCCGCCTCCGCTACACACGGGCAGTGGATCTATTGATCCGCTTGCCCGTATGTATCATTACACACTCAGCGGAGTGTGTAATGCCCGCCCCTTCAGTCACGCGACCAATCACGCGACTGAAGGGGCTGTCAATTACCGAGAGCGAGCAAGCTCTCAGTGATTTTGCTTTGTCACCTAAGAGGTGGCGTAGGGTGTGGAAAGCAGCGGTCTAATGACCGCTGCTTCTTACATTGCGGGAAGCAGGCTCGCATATGCGAACCTGCCCCGCAAAGGCTCCGGAGCAGCTTTCGCTGCTTCGTACATGGAGCCCTATGTGTTTGTCACTGGGAGAGCTGATCCTGATAGTCTTGTGAATCAGGATTGGACAGCACTTGAGCTTAAGATAGCTCAAGGTTATGTGAGTAAATTACTGACACAATTTTTCACATTATGTCATGTAACAATATTGCACCATAATTTGTTTCTTTTTTCTTTGAGATATTGTGAATCTAGAAACTCCTGCGTCATTTGATATTTTATATTCTTTTTCATCACATTTATTATTGATTATTTTTTGTTTGTGATTGCAAGATATTTATCACTATCATTTTTGACTTTGTAAGTATTTATTTGTGCCATTTATCCTTATTTTATATTTTCTATAGGGGGAGTGTGGAAGTGTTTGACGCTCGTGGTGACTACTAAATCTGGAATTGTGCATATGTCAGATATAGACTTTGAATCAACTACCTTTTTAGTACTTAATATATTTGCTAATTTAGGGCTAGATTACAAGTGGTGTTGTATTTTTTTTTTTTTGGGGTAGTGTTCATATTACAAGTTTTAAAAAAAAAATTATTTTGCGCTAGTGTTGACCTGAATAGCGTGAAAAACATAATTTTATGTGTGCGCGTGCATATATTCCCTCATAGAAATCAATGGAGAAAAAAAAGTGGGGGGAAAAACTAACACCCGAGATCATGCAAACTCCACTGCATTTTCACATTCCACATAGAAGTCAATTGAGAGAGAAAAATTGTTGAATAACAAACATATTCGTATTGGCAAATGTGAAATATTTACAGTAAATACATATATACTGTATAATACAAAATAATCAGCACACCAAATAAATCCAATGGAATGTAATAATTTTTAATAATAAATGATACGATATCATTCAGACTAGCATACAGCACATACACACTACAAACAAACGCACCTCACTTATTACCCTTAGGCGTCCCAAGGGAATGTAAAAAAGGCATCATCTCCAAACTATTCACAATTCAAAGCATAGAGGCTCAAAAAGATACTTTGTAATCCACATACAGTGAAACAAAACTTAACTTGATTAAAGTTTGTTACAAAGTACAATCCCCAGCTGATCTAGTATCAAAGAGAATGACGTATAAAAAAAAGCTTCGGTAACACACTCCGACGTGCGTTTTGGGGCTCAGCCCTTTTTCAGGGAGTATACTATGTCATAGTGTCGACCTCCTTAAATGTTTCATATGCGCTATTTAATTGGATAGAAAAAGACACACCTTTTAAAGGTGCAAACCATCCATGGAATTCTTTAACCTATACCCTGTGAACAATATTAGAATACACTTTATGTACACATAGGGGAATTTCCTAATATTAACCTATAAACAGCATGAGCATTTGTCGAAAATATCTCTACTGGGTTCATATTTGTTTATAAAGACAAAGATAGCTAAATAAAAAATAAATAGAGCAGAGAAGGCAGTGCTAAACACCATACATCATGATCCTTGGAGCTGGAATTAAACTTTCCAATATTTAAAGACGCCAGGAAGCGGCTGTATCAAGCCAGGGTATGCACCTGTACATAAATCCGTGGGTTCCTCCTCCACAGATGGAAAAACAAAAAACTGAAATGATAGAGGAGACAGCGCAATCCTCAATTCAAGGTAGTATTTATTGTGAGACAATCGCAACACACTAGTAATGTAACACTTACTAGATAGATAAAATAACACGCCTCAAAATCTGGTATGTCATACAGGACATATCTGTGTCTTTCAAAACAATCAGCGTTGGTGTGTCCGTGTTCCAGGGGACAGAACAGTTCAGTCTGATTCTAAACTCCCGGCTTGTGGCACACCTACTTAGCAGGACTAAAAAACCTCAATCGCCTAGATTTAGAGTTCTGCGTTAGCCGTCCAAACCAGCGTTAAGGGGTCCTAACGCTGGTTTTGGCCGCCCACTGGTATTTAGAGTCAGTCAGGAAAGGGTCTAACGCTCACTTTCCAGCCGCGACTTTTCCATACCGCAGATCCCCTTACACCAATTGCGTATCCTATCTTTTCAATGGGATCATTCTAACACTGGTATTTAGAGTCTTGGCTGAAGTGAGCATTAGACCCTCTACCGACAAGACTCCAGCCGCAGAAAAAAGTCAGGAGTTCAGAGCTTTATGGGCTAACGCCAGTTCATAAAGCTCTTAACTACTGTGCTCTAAAGTACACTAACAACCATAAACTACCTATGTACCCCTAAACCAAGGTACCCCCACATTGCTACCACTATAATTAAATTTTTTAACCCTAATCTGCTGACCACACACCGCCGCAACCTACATTATCCTTATGTACCCCTAATCTGCAGCCCCTAACATCGCCGACACCTACATAATATTTATTAACCCCTAATCTGACCCCCCCAACGTCGCCGCTACCTTACCTACACTTATTAACCCCTAATCTACTGACCGGACCTCGCCGCCACTATAATAAATGTATTAACCCCTAAACCACCGCACTCCCGCCTCAAAAACCCTATAATAAATATTATTAACCCCTAATCTGCCCTCCCTAACATCGCCGACACCTAACTTCAAGTATTAACCCCTAATCTGCCGACCGGACCTCACGCTACTCTAAAAAATTTATTAACCCCTAAAGCTAAATCTAACTCTAACCCTAACACCCCCCTAAGTTAAATATAATTTAAATCTAACGAAATAAAATAAATCTTATTAAATAAATTAATCCTATTTAAAGCTAAATACTTACCTGTAAAATAAACCCTAATATAGCTACAATATAACGAATAATTATATTGTATCTATTTTAGGATTTATATTTATTTTACAGGCAACTTTGTATTTATTTTAACTAGGTACAATAGCTATTAAATAGTTAATAACTATTTAATAGCTACCTAGTTAAAATAATTACAAAATTACCTGTAAAATAAATCCTAACCTAAGTTACAATTAAACCTAACACTACACGATCAATAAATTAATTAAATAAACTACCTACAATTACCTACAATTAAATCAACTAAACTAAATTACAAAAAAAAAACACTAAATTACAAAAAATTAAAAAGATTACAAGAATTTTAAGCTAATTACACCTACTCTAAGCCCCCTAAAAAAATAAAAAGCCCCCCAAAATAAAAAAATGCCCTACCCTATTCTAAAATAAAAAGTAAACAGCTCTATTACCTTACCAGCCTTTAAAAGGGCCTTTTGCGGGGCATGCCCCAAAGTAAACAGCTCTTTTGCATTTTAAAAAAACATACAATACCCCCCCCCAACATTACAACCCACCACCCACATACCCTAATCTAACCCAAACCCCCCTTAAATAAACCTAACACTAAGCCCCTGAAGATCTCCCTACCTTATCTTCACCACGCCGGGTATCACCGATCCGCCCAGAAGATGGTCCGAAGTCTTCATCCTATCCGACAAGAAGAGGTCCAGAAGAGGCTCCAAAGTCTTCATCCTATCCGGCAAGAAGAGGACATCCGGACCGGCAGACATCTTCATCCAGGCGGCGTCTTCTTTTTTCGTCCATCCGGCGCAGAGCGGGACCATCTTGAAGCAGCCAACGCGGATCCATCCTCTTCTTCCGGCGACTCCCGATGAATGAAGGTTCCTTTAAGGGGACGTCATCCAAGATGGCGTCCCTCAAATTCCGATTAGCTGATAGGATTCTATTAGCCAATCGGAATTAAGGTAGGAAAAAATCTGATTGGCTGATCCCAATCAGCCAATCAGATTGAAGTTCAATCCGATTGGCTGATTGGATCAGCCAATCGGGATTGAACCTGAATCTGATAGGCTGATTCAATCAGGGCCAATCAGATTTTCCTACCTTAATTCCCATTGGCTGATAGAATCCTATCAGCCAATCGGGAATTCGAGGGACGCCATCTTGGATGACGTCCCTTAAAGGAACCTTCATACTCGTCGGGAGGTCGCCGGAAGAAGAGGATGGATCCGCGGCGGCTGCTTCAAGATGGTCCCGCTCTGCGCCGGATGGACCGAAAAAAGAAGACGCCGCCTGGATGAAGATGTCTGCCGGTCCGGATGTCCTCTCTTGCCGGATAGGGATGATAGACTTTGGAGCCTCTTTCTGGACCGTCTTCTTGTCGGATAGGATGAAGACTTCGGACCATCTTTCTGGGCTGATCGGTGATACCCGGCGTGGGTAGAAGATAAGGTAGGGAGATCTTCATGGGCTTAGTGTTAGGGTTTATTTAAGGGGGGTTTGGGTTAGATTAGGGGTATGTGGGTGGTGGGTTGTAATGTTGGGGGGGTATTGTATGTTTTTTTTGAAAATGCAAAAGAGCTGGTTTACTTTGGGGCATGCCCCGCAAAAGGCCCTTTTTAAAGGCTGGTAAGAGTATAGAGGCTTTTACTTTTTTATTTTAGAATAGGTAGGGCATTTTTTTATTTTGGGGGGCTTTGTTTATTTTTTAGGGGGCTTAGAGTAGGTTGTAATTAGCTTAAAATTCTGTAATCTTTTTTAATTTTTTGTAATTTATTGGTTTTTTTTGTAATTTAGGTTAGTTGATTTAATTGTAGGTAATTGTATGGTAGTTTATTTATTAATTTATTGATAGTGTAGTGTTAGGTTTAATTGTAACTTAGGTTAGGATTTATTTTACAGTTAATTTTGTAATTATTTTAACTAGGGTAGCTATTAAATAGTTATTAACTATTTGATAGCTATTGTACCTAGTTAAAATAAATACAAAGTTGCCTGTAAATAAATATAAATCCTAAAATAGATACAATATAATTATTCGTTATATTGTAGCTATATTAGGGTTTATTTTACAGGTAAGTATTTAGCTTTAAATAGGATTAATTTATTTAATAGAGGATTTATTTTATTTCGTAGATTTAAATTATATTTAACTTAGGGGGGTGTTTAGGGTTAGGGTTAGATTTTAGGTCTTTAGGGGTTAATAAATTTATTAGCGTAGCGTGAGGTCCGGTCGGCAGATTAGGGGTTAATACTTGAAGTTAGGTGTCGGCGATGTTAGGGGGAGGGCAGATTAAGGGTTAATAATAGTTATTATAGGGGTTTTTGAGGCGGGAGTGTGCGGTTTAGGGGTTAATACATTTAATTATAGTGGCGGGCGAGGTCCGGTCAGTAGATTAGGGTTAATAAGTGTAGGTAGGTAGCGGCGACGTTGGGAGGGGGGTCAGATTAGGGGTTAATAAGATATTATGTAGGGTGTCGGCGATGTTAGGGGCTGCAGAATTAGGAGGGTACATAAGGATAATGTAGGTTGCGGCGGTGTGTGGTCGGCAGATTAGCGGGTTAAATAATTTAATTATAGTGGCAGCGATGTGGGGGTACCTTGGTTTAGGGGTACATTAGGTAGTTTATGGGTGGTTAGTGTACTTTAGAGGCACAGTAGTTAAGAGCTTTATGAACTGGCGTTAGCCCATGAAACTCTGAACTCCTGACTTTTTTTCTGCGGCTGGAGTCTTGTCGGTAGAGGGTCTAATGCTCACTTCAGCCAAGTCTCTAAATAGCCAGCGTTAGAATAGATCCCATTGAAAAGATAGGATACGCAATTGGCGTAAGGGGATCTGCGGTATGGAAAAGTCGCGCTGGAAAGTGGAGCGTTAGACCCTTTCCTGATGACTCTAAATACCAGCGGGCGGCCAAAATCAGCGTTAGGACCCCTTAACGCTGGTTTGGACGGCTAACGCAGAACTCTAAATCTAGGCGATTGAGGTTTTTTAGTCCTGCTAAGTATTGTGCCACAAGCCGGGAGTTTAGAATCAGACTGAACTGTTCTTCCCCTGGAACAAGGACACACCAACGCTGATTGTTTTGAAAGACACAGATATGTCCTGTATGACATACCAGATTTTGAGGCGTGTTATTTTATCTATCTAGTAAGTGTTACATTACTAGTGTGTTGCGATCTCACAATAAATACTACCTTGAATTGAGGATTGCGCTGTCTCCTCTATCATTTCAGTTTTTTGTTTTTCCATCTGTGGAGGAGGAACCCACGGATTTATGTACAGCTGCATACCCCTGGCTTGATACAGCCGCTTCCTGGCGTCTTTAAATATTGGAAAGTTTAATTCCAGCTCCAAGGATCATGATGTATGGTGTTTAGCACTGCCTTTCTCTGCTCTATTTATTTTTTATTTAGCTATCTTTGTCTTTATAAACAAATATGAACCCAGTAGAGTATATTTTCGACAAATGCTCATGCTGTTTATAGGTTAATATTAGGAAATTCCCCAATGTGTACATAAAGTGTATTCTAATATTGTTCACAGGGTATAGGTTAAAGAATTCCGTGGATGGTTTGCACCTTTAAAAGGTGTGTCTTTTTCTATCCAATTAAATAGCGCATATGAAACATTTAAGGAGGTGGACACTATGACATAGTATACTCCCTGAAAAAGGGCTGAGCCCCAAAACGCACGTCGGAGTGTGTTACCGAAGCTTTTTTTTTATACGTCATTCTCTTTGATACTAGATCAGCTGGGGATTGTACTTTGTAACAAACTTTAATCAAGTTAAGTTTTGTTTCACTGTATGTGGATTACAAAGTATCTTTTTGAGCCTCTATGCTTTGAATTGTGAATAGTTTGGAGATGATGCCTTTTTTACATTCACCTTGGGACGCCTAAGGGTAATAAGTGAGGTGCGTTTGTTTGCAGTGTGTATGTGCTGTATGCTAGTCTGAATGATATGGTATCATTTATTATTAAAAATTATTACATTCCATTGGATTTATTTGGTGTGCTGATTATTTTGTATTATACAGTATATATGTATTTACTGTAAATATTTCACATTTGCCAATACGAATATGCTATGTTATTCAACAATTTTTCTCTCTCAATTGACTTCTATGTGGAATGTGAAAATGCAGTGGAGTTTGCATGATCTCGGGGTGTTAGTTTTTCCCCCCACTTTTTTTTTCTCCATTGATTTCTATGAGGGAATATATGCACGCGCACACATAAAATTATGTTTTTCACGCTATTCAGGTCAACACTAGCGCAAAATAATTTTTTTTTAAAAACTTGTAATATGAACACTACCCAAAAAAAAAAAAAAAAATACAACACCACTTGTAATCTAGGCCCTAAAATAGCAAATATATTAAGTACTAAAAAGGTAGTTGATTCAAAGTCTATATCTGACATATGCACAATTCCAGATTTAGTAGTCACCACGAGCGTCAAACACTTCCACACTCCCCCCTATAGAAAATATAAAATAAGGATAAATGGCACAAATAAATACTTACAAAGTCAAAAATGATAGTGATAAATATCTTGCAATCACAAACAAAAAATAATCAATAATAAATGTGATGAAAAAGAATATAAAATATCAAATGACGCAGGAGTTTCTAGATTCACAATATCTCAAAGAAAAAAGAAACAAATTATGGTGCAATATTGTTACATGACATAATGTGAAAAATTGTGTCAGTAATTTACTCACGTAACCTTGAGCTATCTTAAGCTCAAGTGCTGTCCATTCCTGATTCACAAGACTATCAGGATCAGCTCTCCCAGTGACAAACACATAGGGCTCCATGTACGAAGCAGCGAAAGCTGCTCCGGAGCCTTTGCGGGGCAGGTTCACATATGCGAGCCTGCTTCCCGCAATGTAAGAAGCAGCGGTCATTAGACCGCTGCTTCCTACACCCTACGCCACCTCTTAGGTGGCGAAGCAAAATTACTGAGAGCTCGCTCGCTCTCGGTGATTGACAGCCCCTTCAGTCGCGTGATTGGTCGCGTGACTGAAGGGGCGGGCATTACACACTCCGCTGAGTGTGTAATGATACATACATACATACATAAATATTCCCCACTATTTTCGTATAAAAGGAATCAGAACCTTAGGGATGAATTTGTGAGGGTAGATTTGGGTTCCACAAATCTGACCCAACCCCTGCTAAAAAAGGGTTCCTTCCATTCCCTTATTAAAGGAGATTATGTTACACATCCCCTTACTGGATGTAAGATTGCAATCAAGAATATATATACTTGTAACTCAAGTTACGTAATATACATCATTAAATGCTCATATGGGCTGGCATATGTGGGTGAGACCACACAGAGTGTTAGGGATCGCATTAGACAAAACAAGACAGCCATTAATAATGGAGATTTAGACGCCCCGTTGCACATTACTTTATGACCCATTCACATAATAAGAGTCAACTTAGGTTTCAAATTGTTGATGTTGCACCACCTCCTACAAGAGGGGGGATAGGCAAAAGACCCTCTTCAAAAAGGAAGCGCAATGGATTAGGATACTTAACACCCTAGCACTCAGGGGGCAGAATAGAGACATTCCCTGATTTTTTTTTTTTGTATAGATATTCTGTGTGTTTCAAAAACAGGATCTCCCATATAAAACATAAGTTTCCTCCAAGATTATGATTGCTTGTGCAATTAGGTCACACTGAGATAATGGTTCTTAATGTTTTAAATTGTAAATTATACTGGTGTTCTATTGAACAGTTTGGGTTACTGCATGCAGTAATAGGATGTTTAGCTATCTTTGTTTTTGTAAACAAATATGAGTCCAGTAGAGACATTTTCGACACATCCTCATGCTGTATATAGGTTAATAGAAACAGAGATCGTTCCAGCTGGTGCAACAAAAGACTTTTATTATGCAAACAGGGATAAAGAAGCGACGTTTCAGGCCCACACTTGGCCTTTTCTCAAGCTTAACCAAACATTAGTGAACAAACATTTAAATAGCCCTAATGGCGCCAAATATTGTGATTGAAAAGTGATAAACTGTTGCCCTCTAGTGGAGAACCATCATTTAGCATACAAATATATATCAAAGTGCACATTAATGGCCTCAATCCTGCCACCTAGTGAATCAACATCATATTATTAAACAGTTATATCTCTCATATCATATGTGAAAAAATTCTTGTTCTATATTAAAAATTGATCAGCATTACAAAATTGCATATTGATAAAAAATATAATAAAATACATTGAGAATTTCATTAATGTTTTAATAACCACAATATATTGAATTAAAAAATATATATCAAGTGTATCCTAGATGCATCAAACATATTTGATATAGTTGTTTCAATCAGTTAACTTCATCTTTATTTTGATTTTCAATTCATCACTATATGGATGCACCCATATAATTGGTCAATATTAGCTATTCAACATTGTGTATCTATTTAAATTTATAGAGACATTTAATCTCAAACTAATTAATATTTACATTAGAATGCACATTCATTTATATAGTATAATATTACAAAAAAAGTCATATACTTATTCCATTTTAGTAAATTTTATTGGATTCTATTTAAAATGAATTTTATTCAGTCACCAAAAGGCAGTCCAATTACATTCTCTATTTAAACCTCTGGGCCATAAAGTACCTAATTCATTGATCCAGAATGTTTCTCTCCTAGTTAATATATTCTCCTTATCACCCCCTCTTCTAGGTGTATTAACTCTTTCAATGATTTGGAAACGCAATTGACTTATTCTATGGCCCGCCTTTATAAAGTGTCCAGCCACTGGAGCATCCTTTTTACCACAACGAATATTTGACTTGTGTTCAGAAATTCTTTCTCGTGCTTCCCTGGTCGATTGACCAATATACATCAGGGAACACGGACATTTAATTGCATAAATAATATATTCTGACCTACAAGTCAAATATTCATTTATGGAATATTTTCTGCCAGTATATGGGTGACAAAAGGTATCCCCCTTAATCATAGAGTTGCAATTAATGCAAGATAGACACGGGAAACATCCTTTTCGTTTTTGACCAGTTATTGTACCCTGAGTTTGTTTTCTCTTAGCCCCAATGTCTGCTTTCACCAATTTATCTTTAGTATTAGGGCCACGTTTATAGGCTAACATAGGTGGTATTGAAAAGGCCCCTATATCTGGGTGACACTTAGATAGAATGTACCAATATTTACGAATGATTTTATTAATTTGGTGACTTCTTGTATTATACTGAGATATAAATTTAATCCTCTCTGAATTTTTAGAACAATTCATGTTCTTTACTTTCCCTACTGTTTTGGATCTGTTACTATTTAGGCTCACATCTTGTTTTATGTCTTCAATCAATGTCTTTGGATAACCTCTTGAGATAAATTTATCTGCCATTTCCTTTAGGCGAACCTCCTTAATGGTAGGATCTGACACGATCCTATCAACCCTAAGGAGTTGACTTTTCGGGACAGCCTTAAAGGTGGTGGGTGGGTGGAAACTCTCAAACCTTAGTGTGTTATTTTTATCAGTAGGTTTGGAATAAATATCAATTTTCAAACCATCCACACCTTTATATACTCTAGTATCCAAAAATTGGATCGAGCATTCATCGTGTGTTAAAGTAAATTTTTATACCATTAACTGAACAATTCAAATCGTCAACAAATGCCAATAGGGATCCAATGTCGCCATACCATATGCCAAACACATCATCTATGAAACGCCACCAGGTGGCGCCATATTGTTTAAATAAATGATGTTCATAGACAAACAATTCTTCAAAATTAATCATAAATATGTTGGCATATGTAGGGGCGACATTGGACCCCATGGCTGTCCCCTTCTTCTGAAAATAGAATATCAATATGCAATTTTGTAATGCTGATCAATTTTTAATATAGAACAAGAATTTTTTCTTGATCGAGTACGATCAAGTTGATTGACACCCCCCGGCCGCGAGTCAGCAGGGGGTGGCGTTGCACCAGCAGTTTTTCTCCCCACTTTTTTTTCTCCATTGATTTCTATGAGGGAATATATGCACGCGCACACAGAAAATTACTTTTTTCACGCTATTCAGGTTAACTCTAGCGGAAAATAAAAAAAAATTTAAACTTGTAATATGAACACTATCTAACAAAAAAAAAAAATATTTACAAAGTCAAAAATTATAGTGATAAATATCTTGCAATCACAAACAAAAAAAGAATCAATAATAAATGTGATGGAAAAGGATATAAAATATCAAATGACGCAGGAGTTTCTAGATTCACAATATCTCAAAGAAAAAAGAAACAAATTATGGTGCAATATTGTTACATACCATAATGTGAAAAAATGTGTCAGTAATTTACTCACATAATCTTAAACTATCTTAAACTCAAGTGCTGTGCAGTCTTGATTCACAAGACTATTAGGATCAGCTCTCCCAGTGACAAACACATAGTGTAATACTGCCTATAACAGATATTGTATAATTAGATAGAAGTTTACTCACACTTTTCAGGAGCTACTCCTGATATATCCGCAGACCTGATATAGGCTATCAGGGAAGACAACAGTGGAATAAAGTCCAGAACCGCTATGTTAAAAGTTAATTTATTAAAAGTATAAACATATTTAGCCGTTTGAGTGCTAAGCACTTTGCCACCTGGGTGCTAAGCTGATTTGAGTTTTTTTTAATTTTTTTAAACTTTTTTTTTCAGATCCCCAAGACTTATACTGTTGGAAAGGTTAGGCAACTACTTTTCCAACGGTCGGTCTTGGGGGTCTGTAGCTGCTTAGATGCCTGAGATACAGGCATCTAAGCAGCATGCTCCCTTTCCCTATACTTGTCATTTTCTTTTTTAAATAAAGTTGCGCAGTGACATTATCACACAAAACGTGAAGCTCCAGCAATGCCTGTCACTATACAGGCCCGATCCCCGGGGTAGGAGTGGGTGGGAGCCCCCAGATCTACCTGAAGATGGGAGAGTGCTAGCGCAGGCTCTGAGCCGTCTTTAGCACTCAAGGGGTTAAAAACATCAAATGAATATCAGGACATAAAGTCACTAGGGGCAACAGAGGATTCATCAAACAATCAGAGTTCTATCCAAAATCTCCAAAGAGGATGGTAACGAATTGTTATGACAAACAATGTATCCATTTAGTTACCAGTTCTTTCTCGGAGACAGACCTTCACTTTGAAAGTCACTGAAATCACACTACCTGAAGTACATTTTGCCACGCCCCTGAAAACCCTTGATAAAGCTACGTGGGTGTGGGGAAACGTACGTTGGGTAGCGTGATTGTTTGACGAATCCTTTGGTTTACCTTAAATATGTTCTAGGTTTTGGTACGCTGAAATGGCTATTAATGAGAATATCTTTCAAGTTTTGTGATCTCCTATTAGTGATCATTGGGTTTTCAGTGATAACTTCTATTAAGTCTGGGTCATCTTTCAAGACATGCCAGTGCTTTTTAAAAATCTGGCAAACTTTATAGTTATTTTCATCATATGTGCCTATGATTCTGATGACCTGTTTATGTTCCTGTTTATCTCTGAAACCTAATTTAGTCTAATTTCATAGCGATCTTCTGTCAATTTCCTTTTCTCTCTTACATGCTTTTTTTCAGGTACTGATTAGGGTACCCTCTCTCCCTAAACCTTTTTCTTAATTCTTGTGCCTCCTTTTTGGGTGGAAACTGCTCCATTCCAGGAGGCTATTAGTTGAAGTACTTTTTCTGTAAAGTTTTGTGCATAGAGAGCCATTACTTCAAAAAGGGGATACTCACTTCATCGATTGTGTGGGTATACCTCATCCAGTGTATGTTGTTATTCAACCATTTCATAAGTTTTCAAAGTAATTCTTAGTTTGCATATTTGGGTGCACAACAGTTACCCATTGTGGTGCATCTTTTTTGCAGGTATATTTTGTTGTCAAATAAGAAGTAATTGTGTGTCAGCACAAACTCTAACAACTCTATAACAAAATCATTGTGTGCACTGCCTGTTGGGTAAACAGTTTTCTGAAAGTGTCTAACTGCTTCCATTCCCAACTCATGGGCAATGTTGTGATAAAGGCTTTCCACATCTATTCTGTTTAACAGTGTATTTTCATCTACTGTAATATTGTCCAGGCAAGTTAGTACATCTTGTGTGTCTTGAGCATAAGAAGTAAGTGTGTGTACCAAGCCTCTTAACTTTTTATCCAGGAATATACTAACCTTTTCTGTCAGGCACCCATTGCCAGAAACAATTGGTCTGCCTGGTGGATCTTTTTGGTTCTTGTGTATCTTGGGAAGACTATAGAACATAGCTATTCTTGCTGATGTATTTGTCATATATTGACATTCATCTTTTGATGAGTCTTTCATAAAAACCCCTATCCAGCATAGATAGCAGGCCATGTGTGAATTTTTCTGTGGGATCAAATATGATGATACTATAGTTATCCCTATTGTCAAGTATATTTTTACACATTTTAAGGTATTTGTCATTAGTCATGATATTCTTTGTTGAAGAGATACTAAAAAAATCATATTAGGGGCTCCATGTACTAAGCCGTCAATTCATCCATCATTGTAGACGCGGATAAACTCGCCGTTACTCGCCACGGGCAATATGGTGTCCGCTGTCGCTATGTACTAATAATCCCCCAATAAATAGACACATCTAGCCCGCCGCGAGCAGTGGCGGAATATTGATAAATTTGCCGCGACTAAGCTGATGTACTTAACTTTCAGTTGAATTGTCTGGCCAATTATTAACACGTGACATGCAAGGTGTCACGAACATCATAGTAGTCGCGGGAATAGAATTTTGCTCCTATAAAAGTTCAACTTATCTAAACAACTTTATTATTGTTCAAACATTTTTGAAGAGTGATTACAGAGCGTTATTTTTGTAATATTTATTTACAATTTGGATATGTATTCATCTTGATCTGAAACCACTTCAAAATCCAAGAATCCTCACTTTTCGCATCAGCAATTATCCCCCTGGTAGTTCGGTGAGCTTCATTGAAACGTACTTGACTGGTCTGTGGTTTGTTATAGGGAGTCAACAGACATTCTGTACATGAGTAGCCTCCATCTCCTAATAGAAGATATACAAATTTAAAATATAGATTACTCTTTAATTACAGTCGACAAATTGGGCGCAATTTATGTACATGGAAATGAGAGACAAATTAGACGCCAGTTATGCTGTAAGTACAATGCTGATATTACTGCCTTTTATATATGTCTAGACTGGCGTCTAGAGTGACTTTTCCTATTGTTTTGTACCTTGCCCGCCACCTAAAAGGTGGCGAGGCAAAAATAACGAGGTGGGAGCGGAAATTGTCGCGAGCGGACAAATAGATTTTTTAGTACATTCGTTTTTGGCGAGTTGGTGGTCAAATGTGTCTAATTACAGTGAAAAATGGAGAGGTAGCGAGGTTTGGCGGATAAGTACGCTCGCAATTTTAAAGATGCGAGTTTGAACATAGTTGACGACTTTGTACATATCAGTTTGCGAGTTTTGACGTGAGATTTGTTGCGGGTAGCTCGCTGACTGCTTAGTACATGGAGCCCTTGAAGTAAATTAAAATGTTGTTTAAAATTGCATAGTCTACCTGAATCATGAAAGAAAACATTTGGGTTTCAAATATGTTTAAAATGTGTCATGATGTTATTAATTACATTCAGTATACTTGTTTATAAGTGACTAGGACAAGAAGCCTAGCCAGCAGACATCTAGTGTTTTCTAAATGAAAATGTTATAGGATTGGGTTCCTTGGTTTGTTCAGCCATTTTTGTTTTTTAAAGTTTTCTTTTTTAAAGTTTCAGTTAAATTTTTTTAACTTTTTAAGGGCTTATTATTTGATTTATATTTACTTCATATTTACTTTGTTTTGAAGGTTTGTCTTTGTAAATTAGACATCTCTTCCTGCAAATCAAACAGACTACAGTAGCACCACTGAAAGCATTCTGGCCAGTATCTCTACTGAGGAAACATGTAGTGCTTTTTTTTCTTTGTTTGTTGTACTGTATGTAGTATAGTTACCAACATATAAAAAACAAAAAACATAGTGCAAGGAAATAATGTAGCCTCACTTTACAAAAAACCCAGAGTGATCTCAGGCTCAGGAGAGTAACAGCATGTCCCCTTTTATCCCCACCCCCAAAAAAAAACATACATAAAGGGATATTAGACCTTTTATTTAAAAGCAGAAATCTATTTCAAGTGACTGGCCTGTATGCCAATCCATTTCTAGGTAAATTTCATAGCAACAACACATACTTAGAGCAGATCAAGCTATTTGCGGGAATGGCAACTCTAAAAAAAAATGTATCACCCTCTTTCCCATAAAACTATATGATAAGACCACTGAATTAACAGAGGGGGGGTACCATTAAAATAAGGTATTTTCTATATTCTCATTGTCAAGTGTTGTCAAATTAATAATGTTCACCTGACAGCAGCCACTTGATTTATTTTGTTTTGTCTTTCGTGTGAAAGCACATAGATCATTGTTTCTCCAAAGTTATACAACTTGTAAATATCCAAAGAAATAAGAAAATTAGATAAGTGTAAAAATAGATTACATTTTGTAAATTCAATATTTTTTTAATTTGTTATTTTTATTGAAAACATATGTATATGTATGAGCTGAATGATGGACTAATGCTAATCATAGATCTATTAAAGGGACATTAAACATTAAATAAATGCTAAATAGAATGATGCTTTATAAAAAAAAAATTATATTAATCTGAGAATAACATTCAGATGTATTTTTTTTAAAGTTTCATTGGTTGTTTAAATATTGACAACATAAGTGTTAGTGTCTATAAAACAATGGGAGCTGCTATGTTGTAACTTTTACCTTCTCTGCTGTGGCCAATTAGGGACAGTTTTAAATAGTTCACTAGAGTGTGCAGCCAAGAGTTAGTTACCGCATCTGGCCAAATGGGACAAGCCCAGAAACCACGTCAAGGTCTCTCCTAAAATCTGGGTCCCTAATACAGCCATACAAATGCAAGCTCTCAATCAAGCAAAATGGAAACAAAACAAGGGTTCACAGACTTATTTAATCACCCTAGATATATACAAAATACGGAAGGGGACTGCATTTTCAGACTGGGCTGAATATACACCCAATGACCCTGCAACATGCTCATCCCTGGGTGCTCAATAGCACTCGTAGGAAGATGTGTGGTCCCCAGAGTCACATGCAGTTAACCCCAGACAAGTCTGAGTGCAAGGCCAATAGGGAAAATTACAAACTAACACCTAGATTACAAGTTTGTGCTATAGAGGTTTCAAAATGAACGCAACAAAAGTTGCGTTATTTCACTCTCCATATTGCTGCCATTACAAGTTTTTAAAAAGCCACCTTGTGCGTGCGATATGGTGGCAAGCTCCAAACCGCACAAAATACAAGCAATGCTTTGATGTGCTCGTGCACGCTTTCCCCATAGACATCAATGGGGCGAGCATGTTAGAAACAAAACTAACACCTGCAATAGCGGAATCAAAAGCTCCGTAACGCAACTCCATTAATGTCTATGGGGAAACATTTTTTACGTTTAAACCTAACACCTTAACATAAACCCCATGTCTTAACACCCCATATCTGCTGCCCCCAACATCGCCAACACCTACATATAGTTATTAACCCCTATTCTGCCGCTCCCGACATCGCCGCCACCAAAATAAATGTATTAACCCCTAATCTGCTGCTCCCAATATCGCTGCCACTATAATAAAGTTATTAACCCCTATTCCCCCGTACCCCAATATCGCCCACACTATAATAAAGATATTAACCCCTATTCTGCCGCTCCCACTAAATAAAGTTATTAACTCCTAAAGCTCTGGCCTCCCAAATCACTGCCACTAAATAAACCTATTAATCCCTAAACCGCCAGCCCCCCACATCATCAAAAACTAAATTAAATTATTAACCCCTAAATCTCAACCCCCTAACTTTAAATTAAAATTACAAGATCCCTATCTTAAAATAAATAAAAACTTACCTGGGAAATTAAAAAAACCTAAGTTTAAACTACATATTAAACTAACATTACTATTATACTAAAATTAAAATAACTATCAATTAAATAAATTTAATTACATATTTAAAAAAACGTAACACTACTAAAAAAATGTAAATCTACAATTACAAAAAATAAAAACATACTAAATATAAAAAATAAAAAAAATACTAAAGTACAAAAAATAACAAACACTAAATTACGAAAAATAACAAACAAAATTATCCAAAATAAAAACAATTACACCTAATCTAATAGCCCTATAAAAGTAAAAAAGCCCCCCCAAAATAAAAAACCCTAGCCTACAATAAACTACCAATAGCCCTTAAAAGGGTCTTTTGTAGGGCATTGCCCTAAAGAAATCAGCTCTTTTACCTGAAAAAAGACCCCCAACAGTAAAACCCACCACCCAACCAACCCCCCCAAATAAAAAACCTAACTAACAAAAACCTAAGCTACCCATTGCCCTGAAAAGGGCATTTGTATGGGCATTTCCCTTAAAAGGGCATTCAGCTCTTTTTCTTGCCCTCAAAAGGGAATTCAGCTCTTTTAAGAAGAGCCCAAACCCTAATCTAAAAAAAAAAAAACCACCCAAAAAAAGATTAAAAATACCTAAAAATAACCCCCAACAATTCACATACAGTTTCTGAAGTCCGGACAGCCAGGCGGCGAGAAGTCTTCATCCAGGAGGCAAGGTCTTCATCCATCCAAGCGGCGTCTTCTATCTTCATCCAGGTGGCATCTTCTATCTTCATCCCGGCGGCGTCTTCTATTTTAATCCCGGCGGCGCGCAGTGGGTCCATCCTGAAGAGATCTGTGCAGAGCATCCTCTTCATATGGTCGCCGCTGTATTCTGAATCTTTAATGAAAGGTAATCTTTTCAAAATGGCGTCACTTGCATTCCTATTGGATAATTTGATTTTTTTTAATTCAAATCAGCCATTAGGATGAGAGCTACTGAAATTCTATTTGCTATGTAAATCAGCCAATAGAATTTCAGTAGCTCTCATCCTATAGGCTGATTTGAACAGCCAATAGGATTTCAGTAGCTCTCATCCTATAGGTTGATTTGAATTGCAAGGGACGCCATTTTGAAAAGGCTCCCTTGTATTGAAGATTCAGTATACGGTGGCGACCGTATGAAGAGGATGCTCCGCACTGGATGTCTTTAGAATGGACCCGCTCCGCGCCGCCGGGATGAAGATAGAAGACGGTGCCGGGATGAAGATAGAAGATGCGGCCTGGATGAAGATAGAAGACATTGCCTGGATGGATGAAGACCTCACCGCCTGGATGAAGCCTTCTTGCCGCCTGGATGTCCGGACTTCAGAAATTGTAAGTGGATCGTCGGGGGTTAGTGTTAGATTTTTTTTAAACTTTTTTGGGGTGTTTTTTTTAGTTTAGGGTTTGGGCTTTTCTTAAAAGAGCTGAATGCCCTTTTCAGGGCAAGAAAAAGAGCTGAATGTCCTTTTAAGGGCAATGCCCATAAAAAAGCCCTTTTCAGGGCAATGGGTAGCTTAGTTTTTTGTTAGTTAGGTTTTTTATTTTGGGGGGTTGGTTGGGTGGTGGCTTTTACTGTTGGGGGTCTTTGTATTTTTTTTCAGATAAAAGAGCTGATTTATTTAGGGTAATGCCCTACAAAAGGCCCTTTGAAGGGCTATTGGTAGTTTATTGTAGGCTAGGGTTTTTTATTTTGGTAGGCTTTTTTATAGGGCTATTAGATTAGTTGTAATTGTTTTTATTTTGGATAATTTTGTTTGTTATTTTTTGTAATTTAGTATTTTTTAGTTTTTGTAATTGTAGGTTTAATTTTTTTTTAGTAGTATTAGGTTTTTAATGTGTAATTTAATTTATTTAATTGATAGTTATTTTAATTTTAGTATAACAGTAATGTTAGTTTAATTTATAGTTTAAACTTAGGTTTTTTTAATTTCCCAGGTAAGATTTTTTTTTTTTTTTAAGATGGGCATCTTGTAATTTTAATTTAAAGTTAGGGGTTAATAGTTTAATTTAGTTTTTTGTGATGTGGGGGGCTGGCGGTTTAGGGGTTAATAGGTTTATTTAGTGGCAGTGATATGGGAGGCCAGAGGTTTAGGGGTTAATAACTTTATTTAGTGGCGGTGATGTCGGGGAGCAGCGGAATAGGGGTTAATAACTTTATTATAGTGGCTGGCGATGTCGGGAAGCGGCGGAATAGGGGTTAATACATTTTATTATTGGCGGCGATGTGGGGAGCAGCAGATTAGGGGTTAATAAATTTAATTTAGTATTTGCGATGCGGGAAGGCCTCGGTTTAGGATTGAATAGGTAGTTTATGGGTGTTAGTATACTTTGTAACACTTTAGTTATGAGTTTTGTGTAACATTTTTGTGGCGCAAAATTCATAACTACTAGTCTTAGATTGCGGAACAGATCGTGTCGGTATAGGCTGTAATGCAAGCTTTTTAGCCTCACCGCACAAGTTGTAATGGCAGTGCTATGGAAATTCCACACAAGAACGTAATTTTTTTGAGTGCGGGACTGACGTTGCATTACAGGCTAAAATGTTTGCGGTATAGCTATACGGTCAAAACTCGTAATGGCTGCAATGCTGTTTTAATGCCATTTTTTCAGCGTTAAAACATGAACACAAAACTTGTAATCTAGGTGAAAATGAATACAACAATTAATTAAGCTTCCTGAGAGGGCTATTGAGCACCCAGGGCTGAGCATGTTGCAGGGTCCAGTCAAGTCTGAGAGTGCAGTCCCCTTCAGTGTGTTGTATAAATATATATATATATATATATATATATATATATATATATATATAATGTTAGCTTTTTCTTGTTTTTGGGTATTTCTGAAAACTCAAATTAGTTTCTGAAAGTACTTGATCTGCTGCAAAACAAGATATGGTTTGTGTTAGTTATGCACAGAATATGCCTGGAAATTATGTGTTGATGCCATTAGTGCTTCAGCAAAGGGGTGTGAAATGAGACAGCACTGAAAGGGTCAATACAAGGAACTCCATATACCTGTTGCTGGAAAACAGAACAAAGATTCAATTGATATAGTCTAGTCAGATGTTTAACACAAAAAAACATGTTCAATGCTAAAATAATGAATGTCTGTATTAGTTTTAATAATTAAAATGAGGTGTTTTTGTGCCTTTTGATATAAATAGAAAACAACCTTCAACTACTGTAAATGGGCAATTTTATCTGCTATTAAACAGCAAAAGTCTACATACGTTTGCTAAATATGGGTATATTTAGCAGCCATTTTAACTGGCAGCAAAAATTCAGAAGTAATTAAAGTGAATGTAAATTTTGATGCTTAAGTGCCCGGTTTTTAAAACTTTGATTAAAAACAGGGGCACTTTAATTCATCAAAATTTACATTTCACTCCTGTTGTGACAAAAAACTTACCTTTTAAACTTCACAGCAGCTGCTGCTTCCTCCGGTCTCACAAGCCATTTCTGATGTCAGAAATGATTGATAGGTCATCCTCCAATCACAGCTTCCCCCCCGGGGGATTCAGTGTCTGATTCACTGCTGTGATTGGAGGAAGCCAGATACCTCATTTTAGACCCAGGAAGAGGCTTTGAAATGGGTGGAGGAAGCTGGAGCTGCTGTGAAGATTAAAAAGTAAGTTTATTTTCACAACAGGAGTGAAATGAAAATATTGATGAATTAAAGTGCCCCTGTTTTTAATCAAATTTTTAAAAACCGGGCAGTTTAGCATCAAAATTTACATTCACTTTAATAACAGCTATGTAAACTCTACATCAGTGTGCTAATGACTATTATTATTTTATTGCATTTTTTTTTATAATTCAACCAAATAAATAGGAATTGTTAAGGATTACATAATCAATCATGAAATTAAAATGTTTTCTTTTTTTTCCAGGGAGTTAACCTGTACAAGGTGATGGAAGCTGGAGATTTTATTTGCACTGCCTTAGATAAGAAGACAAATTCAAAAGTGTCTCAGGCTTCTTTCAAACCATAAAAAAATATATTATACCAAAACTATATCAAGTGCTAACATAAAATTGTATATCTATTATATATCATGTACAAATGCTTAAAATTCATAATGTATTTTTTCATATTGTCATGTTTTAAAACAGGTTATATATTCATATGTATCCATTTTATTATATAGATGATTGTATTTTAGTAATTATTTCACTCCTATTTCACTCAAGTTAAAGGGACATGAAACTCAAAATAAATTTTCCATGATTCAGATAGAGCATGCAATTTTAAACGTTCCAATTTACTATTGTCTAGTTTGCTTTGTTCTTTTTGCATCCTTTGTTAAAACAGATAACTAGATAAGCTTACGAGCAGCATTGCGCTACTGGGAGCTGTTGGTTCATGGCTGCACATATCTGCCTTTTGTCATTGGTTCACTCAATGAACCCCATGTATTAAAAGGCGTGTGGACAGCTTCACAATTTGAAAAGCTGTCCACATGCCTTTACTGCATACGGGCAGCGGATCTGTTTGTCTGCTGTCCCATATGCATCATTACACACTCCAATGATTGTGTAATGCCCTTCCTCCTCTTTTATTGCGTGGCCAATTGCGAGAAAGAAAGCACTGTCAATCAAGATCTCTGGTATTTCTAATGATCACTGCTTCTTACATTCCTGGATGCAGGCTCCCATGTGCTCACCTACCCCGTAAGGGCATCGGTGCAGATTACACTGCTTCGTAAATAGAGCCAAACGTATTTAGCTTGCTTACAATAGTGCATTGCTGTTCCTTCAACAAAGGCTACCAAGAGAGCCAAGCAAATTGGAAAAAGATTTAAAATTGTATGCTCTATCTGAACAATTAAAGAAAAAAATGTGGGTTTTGTGTCCCTTTCAATGACTATAAGTCAATATTTGTCATCAGTAAAGGTTGAAATGTTTAATATTAATAAAGAGGTTTTACAGGAAATATATTAGTGACCTTACATATATTGCAGAAGTAAAATTGTAATGTTGTATATTGCCTTAATGAATTCCAAGTTAATATTTCTGAAATGTACATTAGCTATTGGTTAATTCCTCTTTTGGATATCTAATTGTAATACAATAGTATTTATAGAAGTAATATAAATTTGTGTATACAATTACACAGTTTCTTACCATCTATTAGAATCATTTTCACAGATTTACCTAGGAAAATACCCCATTTTTTGTAATTCAGAGCCATGCCAATCAATCCGAAAACTTGATAGTTTTCATTTAAAATTACTCATTTTACACCAATTTACGTCTTGAAAATTATTTTTGATAATTTCTGCAGGGCACATTTTGGCATTCTGGTGGGGAATATGTCAATCTGCTTCTTGATAATTTCATATTTTAACATACATTATTATTCTCTAGTTTCACTAAACCATTTAAATTGTGAACATATCCCGCTTTTAAGAAACATGTAAAATGTAAATATCAAAATGTTCATGATTTTCATGATTGCTCTTAATCAACTGGTTATGGTAAAAATGATTATCATAATTTAATAGAAAAATGAAAGGGTTAATTGTATACATGTACTGTATTGCCTTGGTTAGAAGACTTACAAACTTCAGTAAAATGTCCAAATCAGTAATATTGAACCATATATAATGAGGTTATCCTTTCTTATTGGATGATTATTATTTTTATCCATATAGGTTTCAAAGAGCCTGCAAGTTTCCTGTTACACAAAGGTTTTACAACATTTTTCAAATTCAAATTTAGTAAGTCTAAATTTTATGCTAACAATATTGACCAATCATTATGCAAATGCATTGGAATAAATTTAGTATGAACATCAACAGTAAAGCTAAGTTACAAAATTATGATTTCTCATGGTAAACTTTAAAACACTGGAATCTAGGTTAACAATGGTAGATAAGCTCATAACCAGTGTAGTAAATTAAGAGCTGCTTACATTTTATGTGGTGAATATGTGACATTTATTATTAAAGGAGCATAATAGTAATGTTTTCTATATTCAAAATGCACTACATGACCAAACAAAAGTGAACACCTGACCATCAGATCTATATGATGTGCTTGTTGGACATCCCGTTCCATAAACATAGCCATTAATATGGAGTTGCCCACCCTTCTGGGAAGGCTTTCCACACATTTTTGGAGTGTGTCTGTTGTAATTTTCACCCATTCAATAAAAGGGCATTTTTAAGGTCTGGCACCGATGTTTGGCATGAAGGCCTTTATAAAAATAAGTATTCTAATTCATCTCAAAGGTGTCCATTGAGGCTGAGTTCAAGGCTCTGTGTATGCCACTCAAGTTTCTCCACATCAAACTCATCAAGCCATGTCTTCATTGACCTTGTTTTGTGCACAGGGGCACATGTATGCTTGAAAGGGCTCTCCCCATCCTGTTGCCTCAAAGTTGGAAGAACCCAGTTGTCTAAAATGTCTTTGTATTCTTTATCATTTAGATGAGCTTTCACTTGAAGGAAGGAGCCTATGACAAACCCTAAAAACAGCCCCAGACCTTTATCCCTCCTCCACTAAACTTGGAAGTAAGCACTATGTATTGCTATAGTTAGAATTTTCCTAACATACACTAAACCCAGAATATTCCATCAAACTGCTAGATAATGATATGTGAATAATCACTCAAGAGAACACGTATCCACTGATCCAAAGTCCACTCCAGTCGATACTTGATGTAAGGCTTGTTAAGAGCGGCTCGGCTATGAATGCTCACAATGCAGAATTCTTGTATTGATGTTGCTTCCAGGGGCAATTTATCACTTCATTGCTGGGCTGTTGTTGCTCTAAGATGCTTCCATTTTACAATAATAACACTAACAGTTGACTGGGGCAGATCTAGTAGGACAGAAACTTGAACCTACTTGTTGCACAGATAACTTCCTATGACAATGTTGCATTTAAAGTCACCAAGCTCTTCTGTATGGTCCATTGTACTGCCAATGCTTGTCTCTAAAGATTTAATGGCTATTTGCTGGACTTTACGCACTGGTTAGCAATAGGGTTGTCTGAACACCTAAACACAATAATTAGTAGGGGTATTCACATACTTTTGGTTATATAATGTATATATCAGCAGCATGTCATTGCAAGAAGTCTTAAAGACATTTTTTTTTAACACCATGTACTAACCTCTTATCTCCTGTGATGAGGTTGATTTGGGAAATTCATAAAGGATCTACTAAAGTAGTCAAACAATCATTGCATAGAATGTAACAGATTTAGGCTTTGGTATCTAGTGTATTTGCTTCTAAAGGATTGGGAAAAAACACAATAAGGACAAGTCAAAATGTGATTTATACCCATTTAATGCTATTTATACTGACCTTAGGAATAGATTTGCATGTATAAAGCAAGGATCTGAGGCCTAATACCAAGCTTGTGATTGTAATCTAATAAACAAAAAAGTTTCAGACCTACAAACAGAAATATCTTATAGCATGTGTTTTTTTTTATTCAAGACATCACATTTTACAGCATGATTTTGAAACCTAAGACCCTTGTGTCACAATATGGCCTTCCACTGCTTTTTATCTAACTCACCAGTTCCTATCCTATACTCTATGCTCTGCTATAACTTCATAATCTGATTTCCCTGGAGGTTCAGGACAGAATCTAAGTGATTGTTGGGGTTTATGTTGGGCAATATCTACGGACAGTTAGGTGGTAAAAAAGCAATTTTGGGTAGACCCAGAGTTTTGTGATCCAAAATTTGTCTTGGATGGTTTCAAGACGTGACAGGGACTATTATGGATGTAAAATTTGAGAGATGAGAAATGGCACCACTTTTGTTACTTTGAGGGAACACTATATTTAAATGTATGGAATATAATCTAATATATAATTATAGTATGTAATTGTGTATAGGTGCTGAGTATCAGAGAGAAACATAAACAAGAACAATTCCAGCAAGAGAGATGGGCAGGATACTAACCGGAAAAGCACTCTACCCTCTTCCATATGGGCTTAGTGTAAATAGGTTTTAAAATATATCAACTTTATTAGTTTTATTTAAAAAGGGTTACACACAATAAAAACAGTTGCAGCAAGTAAAAGTAGTTTTCAAACTAATGTAGTGAAAAGGGTGGATACAAATTCATATCCTGAATTGATATCATGGATAGTAACTCCCACCTAAAGAGGATTTGTGGTAAATCTTAATGGTAAAGGTATGTTTGTAATCTGCTGTGGGCTAAAATCCCTGCAAAATGGGGCCAAACCTATTAGGAGCCACTATTCAGTCGAAGTGTGTACTAATATATTGTATACCTCACTGAGTATTATATGGATACTAAAATAAATTGTACCCATATGTACTCTGTGATAGAGTATTGCAACAGTAGTAGTATGGCTAGGTATTAATACCTTGTAAGTTACGTGTAGTTTACACTTATATATACAAATTACTTGTTAGTGTGCCGTGGGTCACAATTAGAAAATTGGTTGCTCTACAGATTAGAGGTATATCTCTGCCGTCATTTGTACAGCCCAATATCCAAAATGGAGCATGTGTCTATAAATAAAACCACAGGAGTTACCGTGTATTCAAACGTTAAGTTACAGTGTAACCAACGACTCGCCACTAACTTTGTATCAGTTGCTATTGGTTAATTATGAAGTTACATATTGTATACTTTTGTTATAAGATTTTCAGCAACCTCCAAAGGAGTGTAATACTTAGAGAGGAGGCTTAAACAGATTACTTGTTAGTGTGCCCATGGGTCACAGTTAGAATATTCATTGCTCCACAGATTAGATTAGAGGTATATCTCCACAGTCATGTTTACAGCCCAATATCTAAAATGGAGCGTATTTATATAAATGAAACCAGTGTAATACTTAGCGAGGAGGCTTATACAGATTACTTGTTAGAGTGCACATGGGTCACAGTCAGAATATTCATTGCTCCACAGATTAGAGGTAGATCTCCACCGTCATATGTACAACCCAATATCCAAAATGGAGTGTATGTATATAAATGAAACCACAGGAGTTACTGTGTATTCAAACGTTAAGTTACATTGTAACCAACGACTCGCAACTAACTATCACCTAGATTACGAGTTTTGGGTTAGAGGCTATGCAGTGCTAACGAGCAGTTTATGCTCACCGCTCACTTACCTACAGCGCTGGTATTACAGGTTTTTACAAACACGGCTTTAACAGACAAAAAGTGAGCGTAGAGCAAAATTTTGCTCCACATCTCACTCCCATACCAGCGCTGCTTACGTTAGCTGGTGTAACGTGAGCTGGTGTAACGTGCTCGTGCACGATTTCCCCATAGGAATCAACGGGGAGAGCCGGATGAAAATAAAGTCTAACGCCTGCAAAAAAGCAGCCTTTAGCTCCTAATGCAGCCCCATTGATTCCTATAGGGAAATAAAATTTACGTCTACACCTAACACGAACCCTGAGTCTAAACACCCCTAATCTTACACTTATTAACCCCTAATCTGCCACCCCCCAACATCGCCGACACCTACATTATATTATTAACCCCTAATCTGCGGCTCCGGGCACAGCCGCCATCTACATTATAGTTATGAACCGCTAATCTGCTGCCTTCAACATCGCCGACACCTACATTATATTTATTAACCCCTAATCTGCTGCCCCCAACATCGCTGACACCTAAATTATATTTATTAACCCCTAATCTGCCGCCCCAACATCGCCGCCACTATTCTAAATGTATTAACCCCTAAACCTAAGTATAACCCTAACCCCCCCTAACTTAAATATAATTTAAATAAATCTAAATAAAATTCCTATCCTAACTAAATTATTCCTATTTAAAACTAAATATGTACCTATAAAATAAACCCTAAGCTAGCTACAATATAACTAATAGTTACATTGTATCTATCTTAGGGTTTATTTTTATTTTACAGGCAAGTTTGTATTTATTTTAACTAGGTAGAATAGTTACTAAATAGTTATTAACTATTTAATAAACTACATAGCTAAAATAAATACAAATTGAACTGTAAAATAAAACCTAACCTAAGTTACACTAACACCTAACACTACTCTATAATTAAATAAATTCCCTAAATTAAATACAATTAAATAAAATTAGCTAAAGTACAAAAAACAAACAAACATTAAATTAAAGAAAATAATAAACAAATTACAAGATTTTAAAACTAATTACACCTAATCTAATGCCCCTAACAAAATAAAAAAGCTCCCCAAAATAAAAAAAGCCCTACCCTACACTAAATTACAAATAGCCCTTAAAAGGGCCCAAAGTAATCAGCTCTTTTACCTGTAAAAAAAATTACAAATCCCCCACCAACATTAAAACCCACCACCCACACAACCAACCCTACTCTAAAACCCACCAATACCCCCTTAAAAAAACCTAACACTAACCCCTTGAAGATCACCTTACCGGCAGAAGTCTTCATCCAACTGGACCAAAGTCCTCAACGAAGCCGGGAAAAGTCTTTATCCAAGCCTCGCGAAGTGGTCCTCCAGACGGGCAGAAGTCTTCATCCAGACGGCATCTTCTATCTTCATCCATCCGGCGCGGAGCGGGTCCATTTTCAAGACATCCGACGCGGAGCATCCTCTTCATCAGACAGCTAACACTGAATGAAGGTTCCTTTAAATGACGTCATCCAAGATGGCGTCCCTTAGATTCCGATTGGCTATCAGAATTCTATCAGCCAATCAGAATCTAAGGGACGCCATCTTGGATGAAGTCATTTAAAGGAACCTTCATTCAGTGTTAGCCGTCCGATGAAGAGGATGCTCCGCGTCGGATGTCTTGAAGATGGACCCACTCCACGCCGGATCGATGAAGATAGAAGATGCCGTCTGAATGAAGACTTCTGCCCGTCTGGAGGACCACTTCGCCCGGCTTGGATGAAGACTTCTCCCGGCTTCGTTGAGGACTTCGGACTGCTTGGATGAAGACTTCTCCCGGTAAGGTGATCTTCAAGGGGTTAGTGTTAGGTTTTTTTAAGGGGGTATTGGGTGGGTTTTAGAGTAGGGTTGGTTGTGTGGGTGGTGGGTTTTAATGTTGGGGGGGGGATTTGTAATTTTTTTTACAGGTAAAAGAGCTGATTACTTTGGGGCAATGCCCCGCAAAAGGCCCTTTTAAAGGCTATTAGTAATTTAGTGTAGGGTAGGGCTTTTTTATTTTAGGGGGGCTTTTTATTTTGTTAGGGGGATTATATTAGGTGTAATTAGTTTAAAATCTTGTAATTTGTTTATTATTTTCTGTAATTTAGTGGGGGGTTTTTTGTACTTTAGCTAATTTTATTTAATTGTATTTAATTGTATTTAATTTAGGGAATTAATTTAATTATAGAGTAGTGTTAGGTGTTAGTGTAACTTAGGTTAGGTTTTATTTTACAGGTCAATATGTATTTATTTTAGCTAGGTAGTTATTAGATAGTTAATAACTATTTAATAACTATTCTACCTAGTTAAAATAAATACAAACTTGCCTGTAAAATAAAAATAAACCCTAAGCTAGCTACAATGTATCTATTAGTTATATTGTAGCTAGCTTATGGTTTATTTTATAGGTATTTAGTTTTAAATAGGAATAATTTAGTTAATGATATTATTTTTATTTAGATTTCTTTTAATTATATTTAAGTTAGGGGGGGTTAGGGTTAGACTTAGATTTAGGGGTTAATAACTTTAATATAGTGGCGGCCACGTTGGAGGCGGCAGATTAGGGGTTAATAAATGTAGGTAGGTGTCGGCGATGTTAGGGGCGGCAGATTAGGGGTTAATAATATTTAACTAATGTTTGCGAGGCGGGAGTTCAGCGGTTTAGGGGTTAATATATTTATTATAGTGGCGGCGATGTCCGGTTCAGCAGATTAGGGGTTAAAACATTTTTTTAGTGTTTGCGATGCGGGATGGCCTCGGTTTAGGGGTTTATAGGTAGTTTATGGGTGTTAGTGTACTTTTTAGCACTTTAATTAAGTGTTTTATGCTACAGCGTTGTACCATAAAACTCTTAACTACTGACTTTAAAATGCGGTACCAGTCTTGACAGGAGAGGGTGTACCGCTCACTTTTTGTCAGACTCGTAATACCGGCGCTATGCAAGTCCCATTGAAAAGGTATGTAACAAAAAGTAATTAAAATTATGTATTGGGTCTAGACTCTCCCTTTAAATAGTAAAAACAAAGTATATATGTTTACACGGCTACACAAATGATAAGTGCTGCGTTCATGTTTTCTCCTTTACTGAAAAAAAATAAAATCTTTACAAATATAATCAGTACAGTAGCCTTAACTGCTCTATTAACTGTGTTGTCTGATGTTATCTTTCAATACGTCTTTACAGAATGACAGCCATCACATCTACCCATATATTTGCAATAACTCTAGAACAGATTGTGTAGAGAGAAAAAAACTAAACATTTTACAACTTATCGTGTATTTGAGAAAGAGCTGTATTCATTTGGATGTAATCATGTAATTACACTAGAATCAGGAAGTCTGGGTGGCTAAGTCACATTTTTTTTAAACTGGAGATGTCACTTCAGCACACTGCTCAAATGTTTACACTGTAGAAGACTTATTCTGTTTGTGATTATATTTTTAAAACCTTTTTTCTAATGTGTTTTTCTAAGAAAAATCAGATAATATTAAACTGACTAAACCTATGTGGTCAGTTTAGACCCACATTCAATTCTTTATTAAATTGCTCAAATATAACATTTCTTTGAGATAAATTTGGTTGGTTGAATAAAACATTTTTAAAATATTTTTGGAAACATGAATCTATTGTATAAATAATTCATTTTAGTATTCTATCATCTCTGGTTACTATTTTGAGTTTGGATAGATGTAGAAACCTTTTGCCACGGTGTTGCTCCTAATATAATATTTGCTATTAGAATTATTCAGCAATACTAATTAGGCAAAGGAAACATAAAGCAACTTTGGTTAAAAGTCAGTAAATTATTGATATAGATAAAACTAAGAGACCCCACCGAACAAATACATTTATATATGCTATATATATAGCATATTGTCTGAATGTTCTTTCAGGCTCATGCGTCTCATTATTATATATAAAGAAAAACAGCATACGATATTGAGACAAAAATTGTCGATCTACAGAAGAACATGAATGGCTTTACTGATCATAAGGATTATGTTACTTTGGACAACCTATTAGACAAGACTGTAAAATCAGATATTGGTGGCATAAAACAAGGGGAATTTGAGTGTGACAAAACAAACATGGTGTATATGTGGAGACAAGGGAATGCCCCACACTCACCCAGATCAAGATCAAGGTTTTGACGCAATAGGAGAAAAGTAACTTTTTCCGATACTGAAGGGGAATCAGGAGAAGAAAGGGACAATGACAGAGATAAAGTTATTACCATACCTAAAGAGGCACCAAGTTCCATACACCCCATACAGGAGGTGTTAGGGCAGGAAAGAGCCATAACAGTGAAAGTTAATGCAGTAGTGGCAACTCAAGGTGCTAATATTGAAGTGTCTAGTCAGAGACAGGCAACAGACACAGGGGTTGTTGGTAATACAGGCATTATTAAGAATTCCATCTATTCGCGAACACATTTTAGAGAGAATCCAACAGGGGATGCAGGAAATAATGCTAGTAATCAGGTTTTTCAGAGGGGCAATACAAATCCAAGAAGAGGAGGCCCCACAAAAGAGGGGGTAAAACGTAGGAAGAAACAGATACACGCTAAAAGCGAAAAAAACAGAGAAACAAATACAAGATCTGACAGTGCTTAACCTCTCTGATGCTGAGCTAGGGGCTGATGAATTAAATGTCTTAAAGTATGGTATAGGGTTTGTTCCATCTGTAAACTTTAATCTCTTTTAAACAATTATTGATTTGAATAAGTTTGTTAGGAATCTTACTTTAAAAACATTCTTTAAGGAAAATCCTGAAATTACAGAATCAAATGTTGTTGATGCCAATGTAGAGCTATAGAGAGTGGATGTTACCTTTAGGGAAGCTAAATATTATTTCGATTTACTGCACTTAGAAATGGAATCAGGTAATGGCCCGAATGCAGGGGTTAAATTTAAAGCTTCCTCTGAATTCTATCCAACCAGAACTAGGGGGCCATACCTTGAATCTTTTCATAAGCGAGTAGAGATGGAGTTAACCAAACTACATGAGTCTATGTGAGCCAGCAAGCAGAATTTGTCACCTAAAGAGTTAGCAGTTAGTGAGAAACTTAAAGCTAATGAATCTGTAGTCATACACCAGAGTGACAAAGGGGGCAACATAGTTGTCCTAAATAAAGATGACTATATACAAGAAGCAGCTAGGCAATTGGGTGACAAAGAGGTTTATTTGCCACTTGATTTCAATCCTACCCAACCTTTCCAGAGGAGTATGAGGCATATTCTTGATGAAGGGAAAAATCTAGGAATATTGGATGAAGACACTTGCAATTATCTGGATGTAAAGAATCCTAGGGTGCCAATCTTCCACCATCTCCCAAAGACTCACAAGTCATTACAAAATGTACAAAGACGTCCAATTGTTTCGGGCATTGGGTCCCTTCTGGAGCCTTTGGAAAAATGGTTGGAAGATATCCTTCAACCTTCGGTGAGGCTTCTGCCTTCGCATTTGAAAGACACTAAGCAGTTGCTTGCTATGTTAGATCACTTTGAGTGGCAGCCAAATTATAGCTGGATAACAGTTGATGCTGCAAGCCTATATTCCAGCATACGCTTGGATAAAGGCATGAAAGCAATTCAGTATTTCTTAGAGGAATTCAATAGTTATGAAGAACCATATAAACTATATATACTGAGAGTTCTGAATCTCTTGCTGCATAATTCTTTTTCCTTTGGGGGACAGTTTTTTCTCCAGATGCAGGGACAGCCATGGGGGTCACCTTTGCCTTGGCTTTTGCCAACCTCTATATGGGTTTCTGGGAGCTGTCCCAAATTTTTGGAGAGAATTTTGGTGAATGCTCTAGATAGGAAGGATATACTATACAGGCCAGGTGTGGAGCGAGCAGATGCAAGGCAGGTGCACATTCTATGGTTGGGAATAATTTTCAATCAATTGTGACCCAAAGCGTTTTTTCAATGAATGTTTGAACGAACTGTCACTCCACCTTTGTAGTCTACCTGGTCTCTTATATTTCATGTAGGAAACACTATGTAGGTCTTACCACTAGGGAGGCCAGGGTGAGAATTAGGGAGCACCTGAATGATGTAGATTCACCTTCCCCTGAATAACAAGTGGCGATGCATTTTAAATTTGAGCATGGAGCAAATACTGACGATCTGAAATGGCAAATAATTGAGCAGGTCAGAACCCCCTGGAGAGGGGGTAACAGGGTAGAATTGCTACACAAACATGAAGCATTCTGGATCTTCAAGTTAAAGTCCAGAGTGCCTATGGGCTTAAATGTAAAAACAGACATTATTCATTTTTGGCAATGACCCCTGTGTATATGCAAAGGTTTCTATATAATTGATCTTTAGAAATGTATGCTTTTTCTGTATGTAAATAAGGGAAGTAAGAAGAAGTTTTTGCAATATCATATTTTGTTTCAATAGTATGAATTAAGAGACTAAGCTATTTTATATATGCAATACTGTACTTTTGATCGTGTTATTGGGACATTTATTGTCCCTTCCTTTCCCCTCCCTCTTCTTTCCTCCTCTCCCCTTACCCTCTTTTTTCTTTCCTCATACTAAAGATTAATTGTTTGAATGTATACAATCTTGTCTTGTTTCATCAGTAAATCATACAATTTCTATAAGCATGTGTATATAATTGTGTATAAATGCTTTTTTAATGTAATACACAAGAACACCAGCAGGTGTCACTATTTTTAACAGGTTGTGGGCCCTGTGGCGCCAAACCAACAGGTATATAAGGTGTGATAAGTTTGTAATAGCCTATGCATGATTAAGAGGCATTAGCCTCGAAACGTCGCTATTTTGTCCTAATAAAGAAATTTTCTAGCATTGGAGAGCTGTGGACATTTTCATTCTACTATATTTATTTGGTGAAGTGGCAGTTCACCTGTCTTCACGAGCACTCCTGTCCTCTAGTGCTGTTCCACATTGAACTGTTTAAGCTATACGTTTACTGCCGGGAACGTGCACATTGGAGCATATACAATATGCAAAAGGATAAGGATAAGGACAACAACATGGGCACTGATGGAAACAAGGTATTTGCATACTCAGAGATTGATGCAGCAAGGATAACCACCCTAGTGAAGGGGTCTAGAGACTTTCTCAGAACAGCTCCTAGCGAAAACTTGGGAAAGGATTACGAACAACTAAGAATGAGACAAATGAAATGGGATCTACACACTACTACTTTGGCGGAGTATTACCGCGTTAAAAGAATACCCAGGGGATTACGGATGAGCACCTGTCCTACCCTGTTACGTGAAAATCAAACATATTGTAACACCTTTGAAGCAATTCTTAATAAATGCTCATATGACTTAATGGTACTTACCGTTGAGTCCCTGCTAAAGGAGATGGAGGCCCAAGATGCCAAAATCAAGCAAAGTCGAGAAGATCTGTCAAAGATGATGTCACCGGAGGATCTCACCCTGTTAGAGACACAGATAGATGAGAAGATCAAGACGGCACAGAGCGAAATCAAGGAAACCAAAAGGGTTAAATTTCTCAGAGATGAGGACGATTACCGTAGAGGCTTTGTGTACAAATGGCGTCAAAGTGGTCATGGCAACCAACCAACCAATAGAAGGAGACGCAACACGCACGCATGTAACCCACGTCATCAGAGAGCGACGTCAGGAACGCCATCACAGGACAGCTCCTCCGAGCAATCGGCCTCCCCTTTAGAAGCAAGTGGAGAAGAAAGCAGCGCAGAGGAGGCAGGAAACATAGCAAGTGGCACCAAGAAAAGCGGAATGACAACGAGGAGATATCACGGATCGAAGAAAACTCAAAACCGCAAGTAAACTGCATAATGCAGAGAGACAGTACTGTCATTAATATATCTGGACACTTGTTAACAGATCTTGAAGAAGGATTGTTAGATAAGGGCCTTTCCTTTTGTCCCTCTACTATTATTAACTTTTTTGAGTTGGAAAAGGATCTTAATAAATTTTTCAGGAGTGTTAAGCTTAAATATTGGTTTGCAAATTATATATGTGATTACAATGCATCTCAAAAAGAAAGCTGTAGTAAATGGTCTCTTTCTGAAATGGGTCTTGTTAAGAAGAACAGCACATTTAATCCAAATGTAAATGAACACAGCATAAACACATATATAAAGCTGGTAGAACAGGATATACAAAGATTAAGAAAAACACAAAACAACAAGAAAAAGTGCTCTACTAATTTTACATCTAATGACCAAAAAGCTTTAAACTCCTTAAAGAACCAGAAAGATGTAATCTTTAAAGGAGCAGACAAGGGCGGGGCCCTAGTACTTATGGATAGAACATATTATATAGAAGAGATTAAGGGGCAATTACAGGATCAAACAACCTATAAAAAACTGAATAGTAATCCTGTTAAGTTATTACAAAAAGAAATTTCACACATTTTAGAACAAGCTTATAATGATCACATCATAGATAAAAAGCTAAAAGAATATCTTTTTGTACAGAATCCCAGAACCCCTATATTCTATTCTGTTCCCAAGGTCCATAAGGATGTAAAAAGACCTCCTGGCAGGCCTATTGTCTCCAGTGTTCAATCAGTATTTTCTAACATTTCTATATTTATAGATAAAATTTTACAACCAGAGGTTAACAAAATGTCTTCATATATTAAGGATACTAATCATTTTCTTGCAAAAGCCAAAAATCTAGAATTCCCCTCTAGTAAGTACATACTCTTCACTATGGATGTAAAAAGCTTATATACATGTATAAAACATGAAACAGGTATTTCTATTGTCATGAAAAATTTATTGAATAACAATATATGTACTAGGAAACAGGGTCAATTTATTGAAGAACTATTAAGATTAATTTTGTTTTGGAACTATTTTCTATTTGAAGATGAATGGTATGTACAGTTGAGAGGAACAGCCATGGGATCCAATGTGGCCCCATCATACGCCAATCTTTTCATGAATGAGATAGAGGAGAAAATCATTTATGAGAATACTATCTTTAAAGAATATGGCTCCATCTGGTGGAGATTCATAGATGATGTCTTTGGCGTGTGGTGGGGTGACATTGGATCCCTGGAAAAATTTGTTAGAGAGGTAAATTCATCTGTTCAAGGTCTGGAGTTGACTATCACTTATAGTGAAGAAAGTATAACGTTCTTAGACACTAAGGTTATAAAAGCTGGCAATATATTAGAGTTTGATTTGTATACTAAAAATACTGATAAAAACACCTTACTTAGATTTGACAGCTTTCATCCAAGACCTCTGGTAGAATCTCTCCCTAAGAGCCAGCTTCTTCGTGTAAAAAGAATAGTGAGTAACACCCAGAAATGTAATCAACGTATAGATGAAATGGCACACAAATTTATTGAAAGAGGCTACCCAGCTAGGTTAATTGAAGAAAAGAAACATGAGGTATTAAAGCCACATAATAAGAATAATACCACTAAACAAAAAGAGAACAGGATGGTCTTTGTTTCTCAGTACAGTCACTATAGTAAAGAAATTACTAAAAGCATAAGAAAACATTGGCATATACTTAGTGATTGTAATGACAAAATACCTATCTTCAAAAATCCTCCCCTAATGGCCCACAGACGTGTAAAAAATCTGAGAGATCACTTGGTAAAATCTGATGTGGGTCCAAGCAGAGGGAGTATTCAAACCCACATAGGTAGTAAAAATTATGGCACATACCCATGCTTAAATTGCATGAGCTGTAGCTCTATAATTAAAGGCAAATTTTTCCATCATCCCCATAATGGTACAAGATATGATATCAGAGGTTTCTATACGTGTGACACTACACACGTTGTATACTTAATTAAGTGTCCATGTTCTCTGGTTTATTTGGGAGAGACCACCCATAAAGTAAAAGATAGGATGAGCCAACATCGCTCTAATATACGCTGTAAAAACAAAGAGGCCCCGGTATCTAGTCATTTCATAGAAAAAGGCCACAATATCAGTCAAATGAGATGGCAAGTGATTGATCAGATAAAACCCCAGAGAAATGGCCAAGATAGGGAAACTTTATTAAAGCAGAAAGAATCATGGTGGATTCATAAACTAGAAACATTGGCTCCTAGAGGCCTAAACAGAGAACTAGATCTGTCAGTTTACCTTTAAGTATGCTATAGTATGTTCAAATAAAAGTTACGCTATATGGTCCCTATAATAGTTTCATTATCAGTAATATTAAACTAGTCATATAATACTCTTATCCAATATAATTTAATAAAATGATTTTCATAAGATAAATTAAGAATTAAACTTTTATCTTAGTTGAATATTGGATCAGTACATAATAGATATCCACTATAGCTAGAAATTTCCTTGCTTACATCACATGAATTATCCTTTTTCATTATAACAAGTGTACTATCTAAATGGTTTAAGATTAACCATGTGAACTTCTTTAAAATTCAAAAAAGATACAATCTTGTCTTGTTTCATCAGTAAATCATACAATTTCTATAAGCATGTGTATATAATTGTGTATAAATGCTTTTTTAATGTAATACACAAGAACACCAGCAGGTGTCACTATTTTTAACAGGTTGTGGGCCCTGTGGCGCCAAACCAACAGGTATATAAGGTGTGATAAGTTTGTAATAGCCTATGCATGATTAAGAGGCATTAGCCTCGAAACGTCGCTATTTTGTCCTAATAAAGAAATTTTCTAGCATTGGAGAGCTGTGGACATTTTCATTCTACTATATGGGTTTCTGGGAGCTGTCCCAAATTTTTGGAGAGAATTGCCCCCAGAGGAAAATATTATGCTTTAGAAGAGGTATATTGATGACCTGCTCTTCATATGGGCAGGATCAGAGTTGGAGGTTACATCCTTTGTGGAGTCCTTAAATGTAAATGATGTAGGGCTACGTTTTACCCATGTAAGGGATACATTGCAGTGCAGATAGAGTATTTGGATTTGCTCCTTGTGTGTGCAGGTAATAGTATAGAGACTTCCCTATATAGGAAGCCGATAGCAGGCAACAGTATATTACATTCTAAGAGCATGCATCCTAGACATACCAGGTTTGGGATCCTGAAGGGAGAATTTATCAGAATTAGGAGTAATTGTTCAATGGATGAAAACTATAAGAGATTATCTAAGGAAGCCATAGAAAGATTTATACAGAGAGGTTTCCCCAAATACCTCATTAATAAGGTTTATCAGATGGTGAATGCTCTAGATAGGAAGGATATACTATACAGGCCAGGTGTGGAGCGAGCAGATGCAAGGCAGGTGCACATTCTATGGTTGGGAATAATGTTCAATCAATTGTGACCCAAAGCGTTTTTTCAATGAATGTTTGAACAAACTGTCACTCCACCTTTGTAGTCTACCTGGTCTCTTATATTTCATGTAGGAAACACTATGTAGGTCTTACCACTAGGGAGGCCAGGGTGAGAATTAGGGAGCACCTGAATGATGTAGATTCACCTTCCCCTGAATAACAAGTGGCGATGAATTTTAAATTTGAGCATGGAGTAAATACTGACGATCTGAAATGGCAAATAATTGAGCAGGTCAGAACCCCCTGGAGAGGGGGTAACAGGGTAGAATTGCTACACAAACATGAAGCATTCTGGATCTTCAAGTTAAAGTCCAGAGTGCCTATGGGTTTAAATGTAAAAACAGACATTATTCATTTTTGGCAATGATCCCTGTGTATATGCAAAGGTTTCTATATAATTGATCTTTAGAAATGTATGCTTTTTCTGTATGTAAATAAGGGAAGTAAGAAGAAGTTTTTGCAATATCATATTTTGTTTCAATAGTATGAATTAAGAGACTAAGCTATTTTATATATGCAATACTGTACTTTTGATCGTGTTATTGGGACATTTATTGTCCCTTCCTTTCCCCTCCCTCTTCTTTCCTCCTCTCCCCTTACCCTCTTTTTTCTTTCCTCATACTAAAGATTAATTATTTGAATGTATACTATCCTGCACACAAAAGCATAGAATGATTATACATGAAGCTGTTTTTTGTACATGTGTTTATACACGATATATGCAAATAGAAAAAATAGACGCGCCTATTGCGGAAGAAGCTTATTTTGCTGTTCTCAGAATAACCCCTCCAATTAGACTAAAAATGCAAATACAAAAAGAATAGAGAAAAGCGCTAACTGAAAGCTACAAATAGGGATCACAAAAGGATGTGTAAAAAATAAAACAATTTAATTAAAACAGATAAGTATCATAAAGTAGTAAAAGTATGCATATTGGGACATCTCCCAAGCAGGAATATTCAGCTTATATCTTATGGATATCTGGCCAAGGTAATTACCTAAACATACTGCTCTAATATGTGCTATTGCAATACATGAGAAATAGTAAAACAATCACTGTTGCCAATAAAACCATTAACAATGTAACAGTAATGTTCACATGTATATGTGTGTTGGAGACCAAAGTAGCAACCTGGGTATTAGAGTGGTAAGGAGTATATACCGCTATGGTGAAAACACAGTCAAAGAATGTCCCGTGGTGGTATTGGAGAGATATCACTCTATCTCCAAACAGACATAGGTTTGTTACCTTATAGAGTGTTGTCCTGGCATCCGTGCTGTGTGTGTCTTACCAATGTAAATTTTCTCCCCTTAGCGGAGGGGGACTTTGTACCTATAAGGATATTACCTGATATCTTCAATGCTTTTAGCGTTTGTCTCTATGAGACAGTGATGTCGGTGGATGCTAAGTTGGCGTCTCCTCTCCTCCGTTTACCTGAGGTCATTGGAGACACGTGATGTCCTTATGTGACATCAGAGGTCAGAGATGGAATCCTTGGAAGAATAACAGCTGATCCACTTTGATGAAAAATATCGCTAGTAGTGATTTCACACAGATATCCTGTGCTGGGGTGATCCTTCTGGCTGTATCCTTTTCTATTTCTTTGTCGCAAAATTGCGATTACCTCAGAATGTCCTTTAATGTTACAAAGGGGTGTTAAAAGTGTGGTACCTTGTAATTAAAAAACAAAGGCTTCTTTTGCGTTCCGGCTTGCTCCGTCTGTGTCCTGTTTTTGATCTGTGCACTGGACCCAGAGAAACAGATATAAGATGAGTCTTTAACTGGAGTATTGCTTAATAGTCCTGTAGAGAATAACTTTGTGCTAGCCTTTTCAGGGGGATAAAAACCCTTAGAGTGAATACAGTCCTGGTCAACGCGTTTCGCCTCTAGGGCTTTATCAAGACACAAGTTTAAAGAGAGAGTGAGAGCCATAAAAGTTATTATACAGCCCAGACATGGCCTTTTCAAGGTCAAAATATAAAACATGTCTAAAATTAATCTAATAAACCTGGATAACTTAAAATATTGAATTGCAATAAAGAGTGTATAAAAAAGGGGGGGGTATGATATGACCTGTTAGTGAATGATAAAGCACTAATTAAATTAGAAATCCTTAGCATTTTGTACCTAATTTAAGTGGAGGGTGCACAGAACACATTTAAGGATGTTGTTTTATTTGCTCAAGAAAGAAAGTCACATTTCTGAAGATAACACCTGTGTTGTGTAGCAACATTTTGTGTTTGTTATTATTATCTTACTGTTGTGTCCAGTTAAATAATTGTGATAATTTATTTTACATATCAAATACAAAAAAGTAAAAAAATAAATAAGTTTAAATATTCCACAACATTAATTAATATTATTGTACATTGATTTTATGTTTTGTTTTTGCAATTATCACACAAGACAACATACAAATCAAAATCAATTCAGTTACATTTAATAGGTTATTCACATAAAGGGCTAGATTACGAGTGGATCGCTAACAGTTGCATGAATGCAATAAGGGGTTTGTCACGGCTATTTGGGTGTCGTAAGTAGCGTGAGTACTATGAGTTGAAAATAAACGTGTTTGCTCAAGCACAGTTGATTTTAACACACGTCAGGATAGCGCAACTTCAGAGCTCTGGTTAACTGTTACACTCATAATAACACCATATAATAAAATTATTGAAAAAAAATTGCATTAAAAAGTTATAGGGTCTCATGTTTTAAAATAAAAAAGGCATGCAAAGGGCTTTAACATAGAGATAAATGCATATACATGTCTAAATATGTAAATGTATGTATATATTTATGTTTACATATATATATATATATATATATATATACACACACTGTATATATACATATATATATATATATATATATATATATATATATATATACACACTGTATATATATATATATATATATATATATATATATATATAAACGTTCTCGGTATAAAGCATTCACTGGACTTCAGACATCTGAAAACATCCTTTTATTAAGTGTGACATTTTGGGATACAAACAATCCCTTCTTCTGACAATCAAACAGTGCAAATTAAAAACTTATATAGGCCTGTTAAACCCTCCCCCAGTAGACAACCAATCAAATCAGATGTCGTGTGCAATGTGTCAAAAAATTCCTTATGCCCAAAAACATTAAATCTGTATCAACATCCATCTACCTATTGTTATGTGCGTGATGCGCGAGCAAAACTCTTACTGCCGTTTGCTCAGTGTCCCCAAGATATAAAGAATGTATTGGCAGACACGCTGTAATATGACAATCAGCTTATTCTACATACTCATTCTAACTACAAACCCACTGTGACCTGATTGGTCTAATACTTGAGCTCCCCGCCTGTTTACTAAGCTCTCTGCTCTCATAGGTAAAATCGAGTCAACAGCTGAGCATGTATCACTACCCAGCAGACACAGAATCATCTGTCAGCATCACCGTCAGAGCACCACGCCCACTGCGTGACGTTGTGGCCCATACTCTGATAGGGTAAAGGGGTGTTAAGTTCCGTCAAGCTGGGTGTGAGCTGTAAAATGTAAATAAACATGCTGGGATCAGAAGCCACAACACTATTACTTTATGATTCCATGTTGTTTACATACCATAGTGGTAATCAGCTCAAAAATCCATCAGTCATAATTAATATCCATGATCTCCCTGTACCACAAATGTTACCTATTGCCTTGAGAGTATAGTAAAAATAAAATCCTGATTGTCTATCCATTGTATTGACCTAATAACATACCTTAAGTTGCAGTGGCTCAAACAGATAAAGGGGTCCACCCACCAAGACGTGGGGAGTAAAAAAACATCCATAAAGATATCACATAAGTCTGTCCCTTAATGAAATGGGAAACAGAACCACCACAAGTTATCTGATAGCTAAGGGTATATATGTCTATTATATATCAAATTCATTACAAAAAAGCGGAACTAAATATAAACTGAATAGAGTGCAAATGTTCACTAATATAATTAACTCTTCAGATTAAAAGCCATCCTTAAATAACATAAGCGACACCACTCACTGTCATTTTGTAGATACTCCTCAACACCTCTATTTATTAATGTCATGCTTTCTCCCACACAGTAATATCACCTAGCCAATCCAACGCTAATATCATTGGAAAAATACTGATCTCAAGGTGTGTTGTAATACAGTGAACCCTCAAGGTGTGGTGTTGCTAAAAAGTGATCAGGGAAAATAAGGAACAAAGAAGAAGAAAAAAGAAAACTAATAAAAACACCCTGCGGTCAGGACTATAGACTGTGTAGAGTTTGTTTATTCTAAACTATAGCCTTTACACTATCTACAAATGGCAGTATTCTTCTAATGATGGCACTACCAGAACGTATTAACTCTGCTATCTATAGCTTAAAACATTAACTTATTTAAAGAATCAATATTGTCAAATCAATATACTCTTAGTATGATGAAAACACTTGGCTAGTTAACTTGCGATACCCATCTATAGAATGAAATAATGAACTCTCATTTTTCTCTCCAAAACTGTAGAAGTGGGAGCCTTGTCAAGTCCTCATCATGTGTTTTACAGAAAACACTGCCAACCTAGATATAAAAACTAGTTCCTAGTTTGTATATCCACCTGTCTTCCTTTTGTAGGAGGACTTTAGCTCTGTTGCCACCCCCCCTTAGGGGAGGCACATGATCGATAATCCGGAATCTCAGGTCTTTGACCGTGTGGCCGGCCTCCAGGAAGTGGTGTGCCAATGAATGGTCTGATTTCCACGCTGTAATTGCTGAGTGGGTGCCTGATCAATGGCTTGCCATCCTTTTCCTGGCATCATCCATCACTTTTTGCCTATGTAGAATTTCCCACATGGGTAATTCAAGAGATAAATGATGAACAGTGTGGTAAATGTAAGGAAAAACCCAATCTGGTATTTTTTCTTCCGATCTGGATGTTGAAAGTTGGTTCCAGTGAGCATACTGTTACAAGTCACACAGCTAGTGCATCTAAAACAGCCTTTCTTTTTCTTTAGCTACATTTGGGTCTCAGCATCAGGTAGTATATCTGTTTTCACCTGAGTATCTCTCAAATTCTATCCACTTCTGTATGCAATCAGAGGAGCGGCCCACTGTGTAAATGGTAACATAGGGTCAGTTTTAATGAGTTCCCATTCGTCTTTTACAGCCTTTGCTATACATTATTTATCCGGTGAAAATGAGGTCACAAAAGTGAGATGTTGGGGGGTCCCTGTTATTCACGTCTCTCCATGGGACTGTCTTATTAAGGGCTAGCTGTTGCATCGGATTTCATCTGTTTGACCCATGGCGGCAAAAAAATGTCAACAAACTGTGCCAACGGTTGAAGCAGAGACCCCCTGGCTGAGATGATTGGTCTGCCCAGAGGTTTCACAGAATCCTTATGGAAATGTGTACAGCACCAGAGTGATGGGAAAGTCATGCTTCAAGAAGCCAAATTCATGCTGTGAGATTAAATCTGCATCTTTCTATCCCATCAATTTCATGTCTATTTCCTTGGTAGGGTAATTTTGTAGGGCCACATAGGTTTTGTCATCTGAGAGTTGTTGCAGCACCTCTGTTCTGTAGTCACTCAAATCCATGACCACTACTGCTCCCCCTTTGTCCGCCGGTCTGATCATAATGGACTTATCTTTATTGAGGGTCTTCAATGTTTGTTTCTCATGTTTGGTCAAATTTTCATTGTCAAATTCAGTCTATCATCCTGGCCGCTGGGTGTTTTCATTAGTTTTCTTTTTTCTTCTTCTTCTTCTACTTTTTTCCTTATTTTCCCTGATCAATTTTTAGCAACACCACACCATGAGGGTTCACTGTAGTTACAAAACACTGTGAGCTTAGTATTTTCCAATGATATTAGCGTTAGATTGGCTAGGTTATATTACTGTATGGGGGACAGCATGACATTAATAAATGGAGGTGTTGAGGAGTATTTGAAAAATCTCAGCAAGTGGTGTCGCTTATGTTATTTAAGGATGGCCACTGCAACATAAGGTATGTTATTAGGACAATACAATGGATAGACAACCAGGATTTTATTTGTATTATGCTCTCATGGCAATAAGTAAAGTTTGTGGCACAGGGAGATCATGGATATTAGGTATGACAAATTTGTGAGCTGATCGCCACTATGGGATGTAAAGCATCACAATTTACATTCACTTTAAGTAATCTGTGACAACATACTTTTATTAAATGTGACGTTTCAGGATACAAACAATCCCTTCTTCTGACAATCAAACAGTGCAAATAACAAACTTATATAGGCCTGTTAACCCCCCCCCCCAGTGGACAGCCAATCAAATCAAATTGTGTTCATCAAAATTTACATTTCACTCCTGTTGTGAAAAAAAACGTACCTTTTAATCTTCACAGCAGCTCCAGCTTCCTCCGGTCGTCGCAAGCCATTTCTGATGTCAGAAATGATGGATAGGTCATCCTCCAATCACAGCTGCCCCCCGGGGGAATCCGTGTCTAATTCAACGCTGTGATTGGAGGAAGCCGGATTGCTCAATTTAGACTCAGGAAGAGGCTTTGCGATGGGTGGAGGAAGCTGGTGCTGCTGTAAAGATGAAAAGATATGTTTTTTGTTAACAACAGGATTGAAATGTAAATTTTGATTAATTAAAGTGCCCCTGTTTTTAATCGAGCATCAACATTTACATTTACTTGAAGTCCAATGAGTGCTTTATACCGAGAACTTTTATATTTACTTTCTATAGCACCCTGGCAGTTGTTACCGGGATGGTGAGAGTGCAACCACAACAATATTTATATATATATATATATATATATATATATATATATATATATAAATATATATATATATATATATATATATATGTTTGTGTGTGTGGGTATGTGTGGGTGTGTGTTTGAATTGGAGCCCTTTGCAGTCAAGTATCCGAAAACATGAAAAATCATAATTATACATATTCATATTTAATAAGGTGTTTCACTGTGCTTTTACTATAAATATTTCACATTCCAATTTTCTTTACATAGGGGAATATGTTTTTTTGTATTTTTGAATACATATCTCTCTATATATATTTATATCTGTATATTTCTATAACAATATATAATCATCTATATATATATATATATATATATATATAGGTAGATACATATTTTACCAAACAAAACTACTATATATATATATATATATATATATATATATATATATATATATATATATATATATATATATATAAATATATATTTATAAATACGTATTTATGAATAAATAGAACATATTCTTTAACGTAAAGAACATTGGAATGTGAAATATTCATATTTCATGTCAGGTTAGTGCACTTGAGAAAATGTGGTCGGATTTGCATGAGTTGTTAGGTTTTTTCCACCTTTTGTGCTCCTTTGAAGTCTATGGGGGAATATATTAACGTGGTTGTGATATTCTTACTTCAGATTTTTGTGCGCAAGCAGAAAAAAGTTTACTTCTAGTGGAGTTAGCGCGAGAGCTGGAGTGATAAATAGCGCTCCACTCACAATCTAGCCAATAATGTTTACATGAAAATTTTACAGCCAAATATAAAGCACTCAGTATATTATATATTTAAGGTAAGACTATTCGTGCAAATATCTAATGATAACCAGTCAAAGATACTAAATTCATATCAAAACAAACTGACTTAAACACTAAAAGAACATTAATATGTAGTCAGGACACCATTAAACTGTCAGAGGCACTTCCCCTTGGAAGGTTTCTTTTCTTGTTGGCTCTGTAGGCTCTGCAAAAAAATATTAAATAATAAACATTTTTAAGCTTTTTTGATAAGAAATAAAACTTAAAAAAGGATTTGAAAAGGTCTGCATACTATTATAACATATCAGCAAGAGTCAACATAGCAAATGACCCAACAGTAGATCTTTCAGTAATGAATGATCTACTCTAAATATTTAATAACAATTAAAGAAATAGACAAGAACATGAATTACTGCAGAAAGTGATGTGTGATGTATATTCATTTGTTTAGTGTACAATTAGCTCCTCATTCCAATCCTTAAAAGGACCATGCAAAACCACTGTAAAAATTATTGGTGTTTTTTGTCTTTCTTTTCTAAGCACAATGGAATAGCTTAGCATTTCTCCATGGGCCAGTACTGACCAGGGACTACCTACCTTGTCCTTTCAGTGAATTTCTATTTTGAGATATCTTTTAAATAAGAGAAGCAGTGCTTCTCTTATTTAAAAGATATTTCAAAATAGAAATTTAATTAATTGTTGGCCTTAATTGGCATTTTTTGCTTAGCATGTGGATCAGTTAGTTTATAGATCGATGCTCCGTATATTACAATATAAGTGGGGATATAGTGGACTTAAAATAGCAGCTAGTCTGATACTTGCACTGTCATATGTAACAGCGCTATATTATTGCTAACCATATCCCTACACCCTATGGGCAAATAATTTGAACACTATACGGTCCATCTCTCACCATCCACACGGGCTTACAAGCTCCTATAAAGGGTATTTAATATGTTTTTTGGGGAAATAACTTTTCCCCCTGATCATAAGAGAAGCTAGTGCTAAATTTTGTAATAAAAAGTGTGTTTTTCTTTCTGACACACTTTTTTTAATCTGACTTTCATGTTTTATACTTTGAATTAAAAGGGGGTAACTGGCGCTAATGGTTAGATTAGCTAGGATAACACTACCAGAATGGTGACTGTTAAATTAATAGACGGCTGTCCGTCAGAGTGAAGATTTAAACAAGTGATACGGGTATCTAATATAGTCCTACTAATAACTATATAGTGTCACAATTTGATATAGTGGCAGCGAGTTTTAGTAAACAAAAATTGTGATGAAGGTATTTACCTATTTTACATCGTCAATACTAATGTGAGTAAAATATAAAAAGCTGTGAAAATGATAAAATAGTTACGTGTCTACGTCAAATATGGTGGACAATTGAGGTCTATATGTATAATGGATATTTCTAGTTCTGAATTAAGTCCCTGGGGTTGTAGTGTTTGTAGGGTGTATATAGTCTCTGATTCAATTCTAAGTAGTTCTACTTCTAGGCTGCCCCCTCTCCAGTTTTTAGTTACTTTTTTGATACCCCAAAATCTGAAGTCTGCCAAGTTATTATTATGCTTTTCTTTGAAGTGTTGATATAAGTATGTATCTTTCTTTCCTTTTTCGATTGTCCATAGGTGCTCACGGATCCTTTCTTTAAGGGTTCTAGTTGTCTCCCCAATATATTGTTTATTACATGTGCACTGTATCATATATACTATCCCTTTATCTTGGCATCTGATGGTACTATCTATTTTATATACTTTTCCTGTTTGTGTAGACTTATATTCCTTTGTTTTACAACTGTACTGACATGACTTGCAGTTTATACATGGAAAAAAAACATTTATATTTTCTCCTGATAGGCTAGTTTGTATTGTCTTGTTTGAGTCATTTTTGAACTCACTCGGAGCTAGAATGGTTTTTAGATTTCTAGCCTTTCTATAGATGATATTTGGATATGGGGAGACTTTATTACCAATGATAGGGTCATTCTGTACTAAATGCCAGTGTTTATTCATTATTTTTCTCAGAGTTTTGAAATCTTCGTTGTAGTTAGTAATAAGTGATACATTGATGCTGTTACTATCTAGTATAATATTTGAACCATTTTAATTATATTGATGATGTTTTTTTGATTTTTTAGGAATAAATATTTTATGCAGTAAACAGCCATAGAAATTGATTTTTTACTACACAATCTGTCACTTATTATCTTTTTTAGGAATAAATATTTTATGCATTAACAGCCATAGATATTCATTTTTTACCACACAATCTGTCACTTATTATCTATACATATAGACCTCAATTGTCCACCATATTTGACGTAGACACGTAACTATTTTATCATTTTCACAGCTTTTTATATTTTACTCACATTAGTATTGACGATGTAAAATAGGTAAATACCTTCATCACAATTTTTGTTTACTAAAACTCGCTGCCACTATATCAAATTGTGACACTATATAGTTATTAGTAGGACTATATTAGATACCCGTATCACTTGTTTAAATCTTCACTCTGACGGACAGCCGTCTATTAATTTAACAGTCACCATTCTGGTAGTGTTATCCTAGCTAATCTAACCATTAGCGCCAGTTACCCCCTTTTAATTTTTAGCACCTACACTTTTTTAAACTACTAAGGAGGAGTAGTTTATCCTTTAACCAGGCATTTAGGATAACAGTTAGCGCCAACACTCAATTCTATACACTTGTTTTATACTTTGAATCATTAGATGACATTCTTTGTCATCCTAGGTATAATTTGTTATCCGCTAATTATAAACATAGAAACGAAACTTATACCTGATTATCTATAATACTAATAGTATGTCTGATATTGTAATGTGTATATGGAAATAGTCAATATAAGACATTTCTATGTAATCCACAAACACCAATTTGAATGATTACACACAGGAGGGCATACACTACTTATTGAATAAAACGTTGTGTAAATAACACATTGTTAATAACGGTTATACCCTATTTTAACGCACCACAGTCTTATTTTTATTTTGTATAATAAATAAAAGTTATATTTGAATTACTCCTGTCCTTTGTGCTCACCTAGATTATGATTATTTAGGCTCTCACCCTAAGTGTGCCACACAATACCTCTGTTCTCTCTCTTATTACTGATATCCATTACCGGTATCTAGGCACTGCCCTCCAGGGATACATAGGCTTACCCTGCAGGGATTTTCTGAGAGTCCTAATCTGTTCCCCCCGTTAACTCCCCTCTTTTAAGGGAAGCTACAATTTAAAATTATTTTAAAGTGGCTTCTTCTCTTTGTCATATCTAACATAATGGAAATGTAATTTGAATAAACAACCAAAAAATTGCTATATTTGCACAAGGCCTTTTTTAAGGATGTAAAGAAGTATTGCTTTAGCTGGATATTTCAAGAGGTTGCACATCTTTTTCTACATACGTTTTGATAGCTTGTTCTTGGGAATTCATTTCAATAATAATTTAGACCAAGACATCATCTTAATTCAGATAGAGCAGCAATTTTAATCAACTTGTGCTCACAAATGTGCTCAGTCTTTTTATATTTACATTTTTTGAGTATCCAGCTAGTACTGAGCATGTGCAAGAATTGACAGAATATACATATATGCATTTGTGATTGGCTGATGGCTGTCATATGATACAGGGGGAGTCGAAATAGACATAACTTTAAAATGTGTTAGTCATTGGAAGTTTAGACTAAGGGGCCTATTTAAGAAAGTGTGAGCGGACATGATCCGATATTGCGGCTGCACATACGCTGTCGGCATTTATCATTGCACCTGCAGTTTCTGGTGAACTGCTGGTGCAATATAGCCCCCTGCAGATTCGCGGCCGCTAGCAGGGGGTATCAATCAACCCTTTCGTATTGGATTGGGTAGATTTGCAGCGATGACTGTTCCCGCCGCCTCAGAGCTGGCAGACAGGTTATGGAGCAGCGGTCTTTAGAAGGCTCGACAGAAACACAGGGCATCAAGCTCCATACAGAGCTTGATAAATATGCCCCTAAGTGCTATTGCATTGTCATTTTATCATGCGTTTTTGTGTTATGCAAATCTACTGTATTTACTGGTCCTTTAACATCCTCTTGACATTATGATGCCATAACCTCAGTTCTAAAAAAACTAGTAGCCCTCATTTTACAGTGAGTTGTTTTACACCAGTTCACAATAACAACTGTTACAACATTTGTAGCATTCATCCAAAAGTGATATATTTATATAAGAACATATTGTAGTTTATGTGGTCTCTCTTTGTAAGGATAATTTACCAGCAATACATAATTATCCAAAATTGTGTGAAAAGCTATTCAGGCAATTTTCATATAGGAACTCCAGACTTTGCACTTAAAGGGACAGTATTTTGACATTGAGAACTTTTAGAGAATTAACATAATTTTTATATTTTAAGTTTTTTTTACAGTGTGGAAATGTATGAAGCAGATTTTACCACAGAAAATACATTGATAAAATGCATTTCAGAGTTTAATTATAAATGTATTGTATTATTTATGTAAATTTTAAAAGGGACCTGGAGCATAACTCCTTGATTTCCCATAGATTTATGTCATATAAGCAGGTTTACAATTGATTTTTAGGATAAAGAGATCAGCAGGTGTTTAACAGACTCACGCAATAAAGGACCAGTAAATACATTAGATTTGCATAATCAACAAATGCACAATAAAAAGACAATTCAATAGCACTAAGTCTAAACTTCAAATGAGTAGTTTTCTGACAAATTGATGTTTATTTCCACTCCCCCTGTATCAGGTGACAGTCATCAGCCAATCAAAAAGGCATATATGTATATTCTGTGAATTCTTGCACATGCTCAGTAGGGGCCGATGACTCAAAAAGTGTAACAATAAAAAGACTGTTCACATTTTGTAAATGGAAGTAAATTGGGAAATTGTTTAAAATTGCATTCTCTGTCTAAATCATGAAAGTTTAATTTTGACTTGAGTGTCCCTTTAACTTGGTTGCACAAGAGAAAAAGAAGAAGCCATGCTAGTTAGAAACTTGAGGAATGGATTTTTAGGACAAAACAAAACAGCTGCTAGTTTGAAGAAAAATGAATTCAGCTCCTAAAACAAATTTGTTCTTCTTGGGTATATAAGAAACTAGTTGTAAATTAATAATCTAAAGGATAGAAGTGTATCTCAAATAAATATTTTGAAAATAAGATTATTTTTTTACTAAATATGCTAAGAAACTATATAGAATATAATCTCATTTAAGGTACTTTTCAAAGCGACCACCCTTCAAGTTATCAGTAGTAGGAGCTTAAAACGAAAAGTGAATGGACACATAAAAATATTCAGGATGACAATCAGTCCATAGTATTACATTTCAAATACTATTATATTAAAAATATCTTACAGAAATATTATTAACTTACAGAAAAAAAAACTGGCATTAGGGGATGGAACCACCATTATGGTTATGATGAAGAGTAAAATATTTATTGGATAAATTCCCATTAAAATAGAAACCCTCTGGTAAGAACAAACGCCTAGATTTAGAGTTTTGTCGGTAAAAACCCGCAGTG